>NW_022611101.1:0-132899 GCF_004382195.2 Drosophila sechellia
AGGTACGGAGACAGAATGACTTCTGTTCCGCATCCACAATTTATTTTGCCTTTGATTACATTTTGTGCAATATAATAGGTACAATTATTTGAATTTAGGAATTTAACATTGCATGAGGTGAGTTGGGGATTTGGACATAGTTAGTATTTAATATTTAGTTAGTATTTTTTTTTTTTGCTTTAGGCTTAGATTATAGACAGAAACATGGACTGGTAACATTATCATCTTATATGTTTGTTTACATTAATAATTTGTAGTAATTTTACAAAAAACATTGAAATTAGGTACTAATATTATACATTTTATTTCTTTTCAGGTACCCCCGCCAGAAGACGGAAGCACCGAGTTGCTGGAGGCCTCAAGAGTCATTGGAGGTGAGTATTAGTTGTGATTTGGCAGGAAATTTGCTTCGGACGCTGGATGCGCGCCACTTGCCATATGTATGTCCGGAAAGCGTTGCAGGTAATTTATTGGTGTAAGAATATGACGCGCCGCTGTCATTTGGGTTTTCTCTTCCACCCTCAGTGGTAGATGTTTGCGATTATTATTTAGCTTGTTAAATTGCAGGTCGCTTCGGCGGTCGTCGGGAAGAGGATGCCTGAAGAAAGGTCCGGAACAGCGGTCGTCACGTAGTTTTGGAGCTGCTGCCATTATTGTGGTGTGTGATCTGTCTCATTATGGCAGAGGAGTCGACAGTGATGATTGTGGCTTGGTCGTTCATCTAGGGTGGCTAGGTGCGCCGCGTTTTGTGGCCATTTCGTCAGGGTTTGCAGCTTGGAGCCTCCGGAACGTGATTAGTTGCCGGAGGCGCGTCGTCGCAACGATTGGGGCCATGGAAATGGAAGTAAAATTAGAGATTGGTGAGTATTATATTGTTATTGATTTTGTGATTGTGTCATTTTGTGTTTTTTCAGGTACGTTTAGTGGGAGGTAAGTATGATATTTATAATTTTTTGTTTTTATAATTATTGCATTATTTTGTTTTGTTTTATTTTTGTTTTTCAGGTACATTAGGTGGAAGCTAGTCTGGTGGTAAGTGTTATAATTGTTTTTAAGGTTGCATTAATATTTGTTTTTCAGCTGCGTTTTGTAACTAATTGGGAGGCCCTTTGTTTTTGGAACATGGGCAGCGGAAAAGCCGCGGGTTTAGGGTCGTCGAGTTGGCAATTAGATAAGTGTTTTGTTTAAAGTAATTAATTCCCAGTTTTAGCTTGTGCTTCCTCGTTTCAGAATTTACAATCTTGGAAAGAGCAGTTGCATGCTTATCGTCAGCAAGATGGAGCCGGCCTGTTGTCGGCCTATTGTCGCCTGGTTATTTGCCTGTCCGGTTTGCTTTGTCCTTAATTAATTATATTTTGTATCATATTCTTATTAAAATTTTTCCTTTCGTTGTAGGTTAGCGGAAAATCCGTGGGAGATGCGGATACTGAGGAAAGGAATTTTGTGTTTTTCTTTTCAGGTACATTTTGGTGGGAGGTAAGTATTATATTTATAATTTATGTGTTTTTATAATTATTGCATTAATTTTGTTTTTGTTTTTCAGGTACATTTGGTGGAAGCTAATCTGGTGGTGAGTATTTTAATTGTTTTATGGTTACATTAGTCTTTTGTTTTACAGGTACGTTTTGTGACTAATTTGGGAGGCCCTTTGTTTTTGAAACATTGCAACAGGAGAGCCGCGGGTTTAGTGTCGTCGAATTGGCAATTAGATAAGTGTTTATTTAAAGTAAATAATTCCCAGTATTAGCTTGTGCTTCCTTGTTTCAGAGTTCACAATCTTGAAAAAAGCAGTTGCGTGCTTTTCATCAGCAGGATAGAGTCGCCTGTTGGCGTCTATTAATTTGCCTGTCCGGTTTGTAAATTTATATTTGTCCTTAATTAATTTTCTTTGTATCCTATTCTTATTAATTTTCTTTTCGTTGTAGGTTTTCGGAAAAATTTGTGGAAGATGCGATACTGAGGAAAAGTATACCAATTTGAGGACAAGTGGTACGGTTTAATTGTGTGACGTCAGCTCCGCGCTAGTGATCCTTATTGGAGAAGTGGCGTCAGGAGGTGGAGACGGCATCGTAATGATGTCGATTTTTTTTGTGTTTAAAGGCAAAAAGTTGGCTTTTTTGTTTTACGTTTGGTGGAGCCGTCTCCTCTTGTCTAATGCATAGGATGTGGGTAAGCTATGTCTGCAGTGGGTGAGGTATTTGCTTTGTTTGATTTTATTTTGTTTATTTAATTGTTGTTGATTGTTTTACTTTTAGGTTTTAGCGTCAACTCGCTGTTGGCGCTCGTCAAGCTGGAAATTTATGGGAGCAGCAGAGTGTCCTGTTCTACGAGGTGGAAGCGTTGTTGGCCCGTCTTTTGCAGAGCATCAATTTGTGTAGATTTCAGCGTTGATAATAGATTTTTTACTTTGTAGGTGGAGGTACGGAGACAGAATGAATTCTGTTCCGCATCCACAACTTTATTTTGCCTTTGATTACAATAAATGCAATATGTAGGTACAATAATTTTGAATTTTTGAGTTTAACATAGCATGGGGTGAGTTTTTGGGGCTTGGACATAGTTAGTTAGTATTAATTTTAAGTTAGTATTTTGTAGGCAAGGATTTCAGACATTGACATGATTGGTAACATTATCAGCTTGCATGTTTGTTTACATTTTTAAAATGAAATTATTTTGCAATAAATTTAAAATTTTAGACTAACATTGTTTTATTTGTTTCTTTTCAGGTACCCCATCAGAAGGACAGGAGCACCGCGTCGCAGAGAGCCTCAGGAGTCATCACAGGTAAGTTTTGTTGCATTTTGGCGGTGGTCTGTTGCGGCCGCTGGAAGTGGGCAACTTGCAACAAGTTGCAGGTGATTTATTCTCAGCTGCGTCATCCCACGCAGCCGTCGTTTGGTGAAGATCCGATTATATCGTCAATGGCAGCTTTATGCAATTGTTTAGTGAGTTTGTTTGTATTGCGAAGAGTTGTCCAGCGCAGCCGTCATTGCGTTTTTATTGAGCTGCTGGCATTATGGTCGTGGAGTTCGTCTCGTGGCAGAGAAGTCGTCTGTGGGGATTGTAGTTCGGACAATCACCGAAGGAAGCCAGGTGCGTCGCGTCTTGTGGCCATAGCTTCAGGATTGGTTGCTTGGGGCCGCCGATTCGAGATTTGTTGCAGAGAGCCGCCGCAACGAGATTGCCATGGAAATGGATGTAAAAATAGAAATTGGTAAGTATAATATTTGTTATTTGATGATTGCATTAATTTTTGTTGTTTCAGGTACATTGAGTGGAATTTAATTTAAGGTAAGTATTATAATTGTGTATATTTGTTTATATAACTGCGTTTGTTATTGTTTTTCAGGTACTTATGGGGGAAGCTAGTCTGGGGTGAATATTGCATTGCGTTTATAATTGCGTTGATTTTTTGCTTTTCAGGTACGTTTTGTAGGGGCTAAATTGGAGGCCCTTGTCATTGTGTTATTGCGGCTGGAGTGCCGCGATTTTGGAGTCATCAAGTTTGCAATTAGATAAGTATTATATTATACATATATATTTCCAGTAATAGCTTGTGTTCCCTTGTTTCAATAGTTGGAGTCTTGGAAGCTGGAGCTGCATGCTTGACGTCAGCAGGATGGAGCCGTCTGTTATCGTCTGCTACTTTGTCTGTCCGGTTTGTTATTATTTATGTGTCCTTGAGTAGTTTTTGTATCGCGTTCTTATTTATTTTCTTTTCGTTGCAGGTTAGGAGAGAATTCGTCGAAGATACAGAACTGATGAGAATAATACAATTTAAGGACAAGTTTTTTCGGCATATTGATGTGGCAGCTGCGCCACGCAAATGATCCTTATTTATGCTTTGGCATCAGGAGAAGGAGACGGCATCATAAAATTGTCAACTTTTGTGTTTAAATCGCGAAGTTGGCGATTTAGTTTTGCTTTTGCGGTGCCTGTCTCATGATTTACGTGCGCATAGTCGGCAGGGTGAGGTCGCATTTTTTGTATCTGCTGGTTTGCCTGTCAGGTTTGCAATTTTCTGTGTGTCCTTGAATAATTTTGTATTATATTCTTATTAATTTTCCTTTCCTTACAGATTATCAGGAAATCATTGAAAATACAGTAATGAGGAAATTTATACAATTTGGATAAGGATTTTAATTCTTTTTAATATGATGTCGGCTCCGGGATAGTGATCCTTTTTTGTGCAGTGGCATCAGGAGGTGGACACGGCGTCTTAGGATTATTAATTTTTTGTGTTTATAATCGCGAAAATAGGCGATTTCGTTTTGTTTTTGCGACGCTCGCCACCTCTTGTCAGTTGCTTTAGATGTGGAACAGCAGTTGGTTGTGGTCAAGTAGGTAAGTGCATTTGATTGTTTTGTTTAGTTTGTTTATGGTTAATTGTTTTATTTTTAGGTTTTAGCGTCAGCTCTTGTAGGCGCTCGTCGATCTGGATTTTGAGAGTAGCAGGAAGGATGGATTTTGCAGCTCCGCGCTGGGTGCCCTGGTCGAAGCGTAGGCAGCTTTTGTGGCCCTTCTTTTGCAGCGCTGCATTGCAGGTAGATTGCATCGGTGATGAGGGATACTGTCAGGGACCGTGTGGCGAGAAAGTTCAGGTAAGTGACGTTGTGCATGAATTGCTGCAGCGAGTCGCCTTTTATTCATCATGTTTCTGCCACGCTAATCCTTTTTATATCGATCTACCGATTTTTCTTTTATGTCCTGGTTGATTTTCTCCTCATCGTTTCTTCACGATCAGCTGGAGTGCGTTGTCTTGGGCTTGTTCATCCGGGTGCGTTGAGGTGAGAGCATTGTTTATATTTTATTGCTGTTATTTACTTGTATTTGTATTCCAGGAAAATTAAGCTGAGTCGAGGAAGGTGGTGACCGTGCACGAGTTTGGGAGCTGACTGGAGTGCGCTTTTCCATCGGATATAGATATCGTTAATATATTTATAAATAGATGTAGATTTAATTGGATGTGTCCATGTCCAGATTATTGTTTCTTCCTTGTATGATTAAGGCCATTAAAATGTCAATTTTCTTCTCTAAGTTGTCGACTCTGTTAGCTAGGTTTGTTGTGTGGTCGTCCGAGAAGCCTTTTTGTATGTATGGATTGGAGTTTCTTGGCGATGGTGTGGCTACATCAATAGCTCTTGGTTTGAAACTAGCTCTGGCAGCTCTGCTGGTGGTCGGAGGGCTGTCATTGCTAGCTTGCATGGGATTTGAGTTACCTTTTTCAGGTTCCTGGTCATTTTCTTCACTCCTTTGTTTTCGGAGCATGTCCTGGTAATTTTCCAGATGTCTTTGCGCTGGATTGCTTGTCCTGGATACCAGTCTTAGCTTTGCGTTGTGTTTTGAGGTTGTCCTACCCTTTTTGGGTATCTTGTTAATATTTCGGCGCCATTTATTCAGCCGGGTTTGAATGGCAGTGTCGTGGGAAGAAAAACGTGGCCTTCTGTCGTTCGTATTTTGACGGAAGGGATTTAATACCGACTTTCTGGCAGCCTCCTGGCGGGCTTCAGCGATTGATCTGCTCAGGATTGCTGAGCTATGTGGTAGCCGAGGGGTGTTATTGCGTGGAGGAGGGCCCTGACGTCTATAAAAATTTTTAGTTGCGTCTTTAATTGTTTTTTTTTTTTATTATTATTTTCAACGACTGGTGGCGTTGTCATTTTATTGTCCTCTGATTTTTGCTTAAAAATATATAGTGACAATTTGTGGCAAATTACATTTTCGGATTTTTTGGCTGCAGATATGCATGCCATAGATTAAAGTAATAATTTATCATTAAAAATTGCGGGAGACATTTTGAAATTACTTGGCGGCTGTCTTGCGCGCCATGGTTCTAGTGTGGAATTTAAATTTAAATATTACATTAGGATATAGCATATGGAATAGAAGTAGTTATGGTAAGTAAATTTTAATAATTGTTTAACAATGATGAGTCTCTAACTGGTGGCGGTGAATTACATTAATTTATAATTTAAATTTGAAGGAGAACATTTTTGAAATATTTGTCGGTAGTTTTATGCGCGCCATGTTTTTGAAATATTTGTCGGTAGTTTTTGCGCGCCATGTTTTTTGAAATATTTGGCGGCAGTTTTTTGCGCGCCATGGTTCTAAAGTGGTATTTAAGTTTGAATATTACGTTACTTAGGAAATAGCTTATGGAATAGGAGAAAATAGTTAAGGTAAGTAATTTTAAGATAAAGTTTAACGATGATTTGGTATCCAGCGATGAGACTATAACAGAAGGCAGCGAGGATGAGCAGTTGCTGTCGTCAGATGATATGGATAGAACCGATGCCCATCCTCCGCTTTGGTTCACGTTCTGGCCGTCCATTAGTTGTTGTTGTTGCTGCTGGCTTCACTTGTAGTTACTATTACGCGCGCGCCTCTGTCGGTTTTATGATCTCAACTGACTTGCAAATTTGGGCTAGGCGCGAAGGCAGGCTTTTTCGATAGTCAGAAGGCGCGGCGGGATATCGATATGCTACCAATTTAATTTGTCGTCAGCCTATCGACTATCGGGCAGAAATACTGGAAATGTTCAGGTTAGTATTTTCGGAATTCCAGTATTTTTCACCGCGCATGTCAGTGTCAATGGCATATGCAGGCAAGGGTCTCACTTCAAGCGGAAACGAGGCAGAAAAATTGTGTATGTATTTCTTATTGTAATATTTAATTTTTCTGCGCATTGCCCAATAGTAAAACCTGTTTCTGCTTTCAGTGGTGCTGATAACGTAGATGCTGCGGAGATGTCGGTGTGCTGCAATCATCGGTCGGCGTGGCCCGTCGACTTTGGTGCACGCACAACCTTTTGAGGAAAAAGTGAGCCGCAGTCAGCGTCATCTATAGGCTTCAGTTTGTCTGTGTGTATACGTGAGTACAGTCTGTGTGATGTTCCAATTTGAGCCGAGTCTCATGTTTGTATCTTTTTGAAAATTGCAGGTCCATTTCAACTGAGCAAGAAATTGCCATTAGGAGACTGCAGACAAACATTTCCTGCTGCTGCCGCCACTGTTGCTGACGTCTATAACTGCGCATACATAGTCCGCTGCCGTTGCTGCTATCCTGGCGCAGGTCCGGTGGGCAGAACAGGGCCGATTCCATCTTGTGGCCGTCCACCGGGCAGATAATCGTCATAATCTCCATCGCGCAGGCCCATGTGACTGGCCAACGACCTGGCGAGAAATACGGGCTCCGGAAAGTGCCAATTGGATTGTTCCGTGAGGTCATTTCCTGCTACTGCTGCCGCTGTTGTTGTTGTTGCTGCTGCTGGTGAGTGTGTCGCCGCCTAGTTTATTTCGATATAACCGATGCTTCAATTTTTCAGGGTGAAATCAGCCGCCAATTTAGGTGTACGAAGAAAAGCCAGGGCCAACATGAGTCGAGTCCTGGAATGCATGCAATTTTTTTTTTTTTTTTAATCATTTTCAACGTCTGGTGACGTTGTCATTTTATTGTCCTCTGATTTTTGCTTAAAATATATAGTGACAATTTGTGGCAAATTACATTTTCGGATTTTTTGGCTGCAGATATGCATGCCATAGATTAAAGTAAAAATTTATCATTAAAAATTGCGGGAGACATTTTTGAAATTACTTGGCGGCTGTTTTGCGCGCCATGGTTCTAGTGTGGAATTTAAATTTGAATATTACTTAGGATATAGCATATGGAAAAGGAAAAATAGTTATGGTAAGTAAATTTTTTAAAAAATGTTTAACAATGATGAGTCTCTAGCTGATGGCGGTGATTTACATTAATTTATAATTTAAGTTTGCAAGAGAACATTTTTTGAAAACTTTGTCGGTAGTTTTAGCGCGCCATGATTTTGAAATATTTGTCGGTAGTTTTTGCGCGCCATGTTTTTGAAATATTTGGCGGCAGTTTTGCGCGCCATGGTTTAAATTTGAATATTACGTTACTTAGGAAATAGCTTATAACATAGGAGAAAATAGTTTTGTTAAAGTAATTTTAGAGTATAGTTGAGCGATTGCGTGGTATCCAGCGATGAGACTATGGCTGATGGCGGCGAGGATGAGCAGTTGCTGTCGTCAGATGATATGGATAGAACCGATGCCCATCCTCCGCTTTGGTTCACGTTCTGGCCGTCCATTAGTTGTTGTTGTTGCTGCTGGCTTCACTTTTAGCTACTACTGCGCGCGCGCCTCTGTCGGTTTTATAATCTCAACTGACTTGCAAAATTAGGCTAGGCGCGTAGGCGGGCTTTTTCGATAGCTCAAAGGCACGGCGGAATATCGATATGCTATCAATTTCACTTCAGCTCATTATCGATGTTTCGCGCCCTTTTTTTTTGGCGGGCTTATCGGCTATTAACTTTTTGCCGCCAGCCTATCGCCTATCGGGCAGAAATACTGGAATTCTTCAGGTTAGTATTTTCGGAATTCCAGTATTTCTCACCGCGCTTGTCAGTGTCAATGGCATATGCAGGCAAGGGTCTCACTTCAAGCGGAAACGAAGCCGAAAATTTGTGTATGTATTTCTTATTGTGATATTTAATTTTTCTGCTCATTGCCCAATAGTAAAACCTGTTCCTGCTTTCAGTGGTGCTGGTAACGTAGATGCTGCGGAGATGTCGGTGTGCTGCAGTCATCGGTCGGCGTGGCCCGTCAACTTTGGTGCACGCAGAAACTTTTGTGGAGGAGAAAGTGTGCCGCAGTCAGCGTCATCTGTAGGCTTAGGTTTGTCTGTGTGTATACGTGAGTACAGTCTGATGTTCCAATTTGAGCCGAGTTTGATGTTTGTATATTTTTGACATTTGCAGGTCCATTTCAACTGGGCAAGAAATTGCCATTAGGATACTGCAGACAAACATTTCCTGCTGCTGCCGCCACTGTTGCTGCCATCTATATCTGCGCATCCATAGTCCGCTGCCGTTGCTGCTATCCTGGAGCAGGTCAGGTGGGCAGTATAGGGCCGATTCCATCTTGTGGCCATCCACAGGGCAGATAATCGTCATGATTTCCATCACGCAGGCCCCTGTAACTGGCCAGGGACCAGGCGAGAAGTACGGGCTTCGGAAAGTGCCAATTGGATTATGCAGTGAGATCATTTCCTGCTACTGCTGCCGCTGTTGTTGTTGTTGCTGCTGCTGGTGAGTGTGTCGCCGCCTAGTGCAGTTCGATATAATCGATGCTTATACTTTCCAGGGTGAAATCGGCCGCCAGTTTAGGTATATGAAGACCAGCCAGGGCCAACATGGGTCGAGTCCTAGGATGCATGCAATTTGGCTATTGCGGCAATGAGATTTCTCTGCTGCTGCCACCACCGCTGCTAACGCTGATGCTGGTGGTTGTGTCGCCGCCTAATGGATCTGCATATATGAGGGCTGTTGCCAGTACCGCCGCTCGCACCTAAAAGGCGCCTCTGTTGCTGCTGCTGTTCCGAGAGATGCATGTGCCGCCGTTGCTATACGAAGGTTGTCGGGCTTTTGTTGCTGTTTCTGGTCTTGCTGCTGCTGTTGCTGTTGCCGCTGACATGGTAAGTTAAGGCTGTTGTTGGTCTCGTGCTCCTTCTAATATTCTCTTCTTTCAGGGAGGAAACGCTGGCGAGGCGCCAGATGCCAGTCCCGCGTCATCAAAAGGAAAAGACGGTTTGCCAGGAGCGCTGACACTGCTACCACTGCCTTTGCTGCCCCATCTGCTGCTACTGGGGCAAGAATACCCAAACTGCTGCTCCGTCCATCAGATTTCCGACGCCTCGCCGCTGCATAAGCATCCGCATTGCGGATACTCTAGTTCACGGCGCTCCAGTGTCCTAACTCAGGAGTTCCTGAGTCTGTCCTGTCGTCCGTCCCGTCAGCCCTGATGCGCTCATCCCATCAGTGGCGGGAGGGAGAGCATGCTCCGCTGTCCAGCGTCATCTACAGGAAAACGCCGGTTGTCCAGGAAAGCAATTTAATGCACTAGCTGAAAGGGAAGAAACTAATCCATGCTTCTCTCTTTTTTCCAGGGCAAATCGCCAGGGCCAAGCGAGGAGTCTGGTCGTCGGAAGTTGTAAAATGGAAACCGCTGCAAAACATTAAATGCTGGCGCTGCCACATGTTGCCGTTTTTGCTGCCGCTGGTGTGAGTGTGGGTTGCTGCCGCAGACTGTTGCCACCGGGAGATTGACTGCGCATGGCTGCCATGTTGCTGGTGACGCCCATGTCCAGGCCCGCTGCCGTCTCCTGCCCAATCAATCCAGGCAGTCCCTATGGACGCATACCGCCAATCGGTATCTCATCGCCAAAGGACCGATACTGGGATTTACTCGGCCAGGCATTGGCCGCCGATCCCGTTGCCGCTACCGTTGCTGCTACTATTGCCTCTGGAGAGAGACAACGCCACGAGCTGAAGCATCCCTTCCTCACAGAGCCGGATTTGCAACGCCGGCACTGAGCTCGGAGCTGAGAGCGTCACATTGGAGTCGGATCTTCAGAAATCAGGAACTTCAGCTCCCTCTTTCAGGGCCTCCAGGAGTGGTGGGTGTGGCCAGCGAACCGTTCAGCTCACCGCTTGGTCTCTGCCGCCACTGTTGCTGGCCTTGCTGCTGTTGTTGTTGCTGCCTTGGTGAGCTAAATCTATTGTCAGTCGCCCGATGCGCTGTTGTTTTTGTTGTAGAAGTTTGGTGATTTAGTTTATTAGGAAAAAGAAAGAAAACTAATGCTTATTATCTTTCTTTTAGGTTGGACCGCCAGTGTGGCGTCCATTACAGCAGCAGATGGATCATCAGGAGCCGTAGAGTCGCAGATCCCTCGGTCGGAAAGGAGAGATGGATCTTCAATCATGCCAGGAGAGTCATTTAAATACGCAGCCATCCAGCCATCATAATTTTGTTATACAGTAGGTGTTTAGTTAAGTTAATTTTACCATTATATCTATAAGCACTTTTCCCTTTTTATGTAACCTGAACTTAGCCTTTAGCCTTTTTGTATTTCTTTATTTCTTTTCAATATTTTTGCCACCCCTTCCGCCAGTTTAGTTATTTCTGCCTTCTGCACCTACCCTGGTTTGTTTTGATTTAATTTTAGTCCCCTTCGTAGTCAGGTAGGATTATTCGTTGTACATTTAATGGTTGCCCTCTGAATCTTTCTATCATTTCCTGCCTGGTTAGATCGCCATTTCTATATTGTCTATTATATCGGTTTATATCCGATTCACACCATCTATCTGGGGGCCACTTTTGATTTTCCCTTTCTTTTCTTTCCCTCTCTTCCTGTTTTTTTATTCTTTTGAGCTCATTCTCCTCTTCCTCTAGTCTTAACAGGGTAGGGAGTTCAGTTAGATGCGTTTGTCTTATTTTCTCTCTCTCGCTTCGCTTCTTTAAGGTTCTGCAGTCGTCTAGGTCTGGGATTTCTAAGAGTTTAGGTGAGAGAGTCAGTCCAGTCTGTTTTAGGGTGATATGGTCCCTTGTCATTTTCAAGTATCTCTGCCTGCTTTTTTCTAGTCTATTCGGGATATAGTGCCTAGAGAATATCCTGCGAACAGCTATGTTCGGGTGCGATTTTGTAGTTTCTGAGAACCTGTGGACAGCCTGTTGATAGAACTCTTCTACTGTTTTGACACAAAACCGGTCCCTTATAGTTTGGTTTTTCGTGTATCTTCCTGCTCTGCATATGTCTCTCATTTTCTTGTTTTCCTCAACTTGGAGCCGTCTTATTTGTGCATCTGTCACAAGGGGACCCCATGCAGCTATGGCGTACTGCCATATTGGCGATAGAACTGATTTGAGGATCAGCATCTTAGTATTAGTAGGGAGTTTACTTCTTTCATTTAAAATCCATGACATTTTTCTATGGGCTGTCAAGTATTTGCCCACTACCTTTGTGACGTGAGGACTAAGTGTTAGTTTGCTGTCAAGGACTACGCCAAGGTATGATTGCTTGCTTTCCTTTTTTATAGCTTGACCCTTAATCTTCACAGTCTTTAGGTTTGTAGGTATGTCGTTTTTTAATGTATAGATGACATGTCCTGTTTTGGAAGCATTTACTGAGATACCCCATTTGTCTGCCCAGTCCGAAAATGTCTTGAGGTAGTTTTCATTGTTTCTTGTGGCGGCAGTTGGTAGTATGGCTGAGCTGAGTACTATAGTGTCGTCTGCGTAAGTTGAGAGCATAATTCTTTCTGTTGGTGAGGGGCGGTGGATATATGGAAGAGGCATGTCTGAGGAGAAGATAGAATAGAGTAGTGGTCCGAGATTGCTTCCTTGAGGCACCCCTGCGCCTATTTGTCCTGTTCTCGAAGTCTCTCCAGCTTGGTCTTTCACCTCGAACGTTCTGTTTGTAAGGTAGCTCTCCAGAATGATGTATAGGTTGTATGGTAATATTTTAGCTAGTTTTAACAAAAGACCTTCGTGCCATACCCTGTCGAAAGCCTCAGAGATGTCTAGGAAAACTGCTGAGCAGTATTCCTTTCGCTCATAGGCCTCGAGGATGAACTGGGTGACCCTGGCTATTTGCTGCTCGGTTCCGTGCTCTTTTCTGAAGCCAAATTGGTGCAGTGGTATGGCTTTTTTGAATAGATCTACCCTAAAAAGTCTTTTTAGGAGTAGTCTTTCAAATATCTTAGAGAGGCCCGAGAGTAGACTAATCGGTCTGTATGACTTCGGGTCGTTTACACTTTTCCCTGGTTTCAATATCATCTTCACTTGGGCATGTTTCCAGGCGTCTGGGTAGTATCCAATTCTAAGTATTGAGTTGTAAATTAGAATAAGGTACAGAGTAGCTTTAGTCGGTAGGGTTTTTATAAGCTGGTTTGTTAGAAGGTCTTTTCCCGGTGCTTTACTATTCTTTAAGTTTTTAATTTCGTCATTTAATTCCTTTAGCGTAATTGGTTGGTTATGCGGGTTTTTGTTTACATCATATCTTTCTGTTAGCATGCTTTCCTTAATTGTTCTTAGTCCAGAATTAACTATATCTATGTGGTAATCAGGTACATTATTATTTGGCTTAAATCTTCCTTCCAAGTGGGAAACAAAAGCTTCTGTTGTCTCCTTTATCGTTTTCGTCCATTTGGGGCCTTCTTTGGTTTCCAATTTGAGGGGAAAATTCGGTTGATTTGTCTTTTTTCCTTCATTTAGCAGTCTCCACATTTTCCTCATTCTGTCCGGGTTATTCGTGTCTATTCCTTCAATTTGTTTATTAATTCTCTTTTCTCTCAAGATTTTTACTGCTTTTTTTAGTCGATTTTCAGCTGCTTTTAGTTTAGCTTTGTCCTCGTCCATTCTAGTAGCTTTAAAGATTCTTCTTAGTATCCGTTTTTCTTCCAACAATCTGCTTGTGTTTTCGTCTAGTGAAAGGGTGTGACTGTTTCTGTTAGCTTGTCCATGCATTCTTCTGCGATTGTCAGGTATTCTTGGGGAGGGAGTTGATTCGGCAGCCGAGTCCTTGATGTTTTTGATAAAGATGTTTACGGCGTCATTTATGTCTTCTGCTACCCTTATCTCCGTATTAAGAAGTATCTTTCTTTCAAGAACAGTCTTAAAGAGCTCAATGTTCGTAGTTTTCTTGAGAATGTTATTGTTTTGCTTTTGCAGAAAGAGGGTCCTTGTGTCTAAGTTGATCTCAAGCAGGATGGGAAGGTGGTCTGAAGATAAGTCCGCACTTGAGGAGATTCTCTTTTCAAGCCTGCCCAGTCCTTTGCATATGGAGAAATCTATTGCTGACGGGTTTTTCCTTTTGTCGTGCGGGAAATGTGTCGCACAGCCGGTAGCAATGATCTCAGCCATAGAATCTGCTTGGACTGCTTCGTAGATTGCAGTGCCACGTTGACAGGCTCGTGTACAGCCCCATTGTCTATGTTTTGCGTTCCAGTCGCCACATAGAATGAACTTAGCCTGTCCTCCCAAGGTTTTCTCAGCAAAATTGAGAACGTCAGTAAAGTGGTGGGACGACCACTTTAGTGAGGGCGGACAGTAGACAGATGCTATAACAATCATTTCGCTGCGTCTGTTGTTGTCTGGCAGCAAGACTATTGGTGCACTCTGTATACATTCTTTTTCAATTGGTTTTAAAGCCATGTGTCGGATGCTGCTGTTTACTATAGTGGCGACTCCTCCTCTCTTGCTAGATACAGGATTTTGGGCTAGGTATGTGAAATATCCTGGCAGCTCTAATTTGGTGGATTTGTTGTCAAGTCTGGTTTCAGTTACTATTACTATGTGAGCATCAATATTTACGATGAACAGCTTGAGCTCATCTATTTTATTGTTAATTCCACCAGCATTCCAAAAAGCGATTCTAAGGATATCCCTGTTTCCCGCCTGATCCATAAGAAAACGTCACTTTCTGCTGATACTAGAAAGAGCGTTTAGACAAAGATTGGATCTCGGAACGGATTTTTTGGAGATTTTGGACAATCTTTTCTTTGGTTTAGTAGGCTGGTGACGATTTCTAGGAGGTTGTTGAGCTTCTTTTCCATCCCTTCAATGCGGTTTAGAAGGTATTGTTCCTGACTCGGCTCCTTGGATTCGTCATTAGGGATGTCTTGTGCTATTGGAGGTGGGCGGAAATGGGTGAGATGTGTGTTGGCCGGGTTTAGGACGCTGTTTGGGTTTTTCCTGCTTTCTTCTAGAGACGCTAGGACCTTTTTGCTAGTTGTCGGCGGGCTTGTCTCCTTCCTCGGTTTCTTGTCAAAAGCCCTTATTCTATTTAAGCGTTTATTTATAGATATGTTCCTTTGCGATATCTTCTTTCCTTGGATTCTTTTGGCAGGTAATTTTGTGTTGTTTACGGATGTTTGAGGGGGGGGGGTGTGTGTAGGGCTGCTTATTGCGGGAAGTTTGTAAGTGGGTGGGTTTTGTGTAAGGATGTTTATTGCGTGGGGTCTGTAGGTGCGTGGGTTGTGAGTGTAGGGATTGAATCTTGTTAATAGATAGTCTTTGCTTTGCTTCTTGGAAAGCAGGACATCCTTTATAGCTGCTAACGTGGCTTCCATTGCAGTTTGCACAAGTAGCCGGAAGGTTTTTGGGTTTAGTGCATGAAACCGTGGCGTGCGGCTGGCCACATTTCATACATTTAAACGGGTTTCTACAATAATTTCTTGTATGCCCAAAACATTGGCAGCGATGGCATTGTGTGGGATCCTTCGATACCCGTTTCCTTTCAACCTTGACCGTTTGACCTCCAAGGGATTTAAGTAGAAGGACCTTGAGATGGCTGCCATCAGCTTTCGGTACAACTTCAACCTCATGAATGCGCATAGGATTTCTCGTGTCCCTAAACTGCATTGCCCTGATAAATTTGGTAGCTATACCGATGTCTTGAAGTTGGCTTTCAATCCATTTGATCGGGGTTGACTGGTGGAGGTGCCTAATTACAATTTGGAAACCCTTTGCACTCTTTGGCTGGTGGGAGTGTAAGGGAATGTTTGCCTCAAGGAGAACATTCTGAATTGCATTGTAGGCATCCATCGTTTTAGCCTGGATTCTAATATTGTTGCCAAGTTCAGATTTGGTGGTAAAGCTATTAACCCCGGCTTTATAGTTTAGTTTTTCTATTAGCGGGATAATCTGGTGTATGTTGGTCAAGAAGATTGTTGGTGGTCTTCTGCTAGCTGGAACCATTTTCCAAGGCTGTAGGTCGGGATCAGCTGCTGTGATTGAGGGACTGATTGCTGGTGCTGTGTCCATTTCAGCTGACTTCTGCAGGGATTCTCTTCTTGAGTCTTGGCGAATTTTAATAGCTACTTTGCTTTTGAATATGGGTGTTTCGGCAGGTAGATTTGTGACCCCCACATCATCATCAGAGAAGTCATCGCGAATTCTAACCTTTTTGTTAGAAGTTTGGAGTAGTCCCTCATCCAGACAGTCCCCACGTCGCTTCCCAGGGGTTTTGGGAGAGCTCAGTGTTTTAGTTAGGTTTTTTCTAGCTGCACTCGGTGAGCGTCCGAGGGCGGCAGAGTCATGTTTTGCGTTGGGTAAATTTTGCATTGGAGTTGGAGAGCGTTTTGCATTTTCTCTAACCAATTCCGCAAAGGTTTTGACGGGAAAAACGTTCTGAGTAGCTGTGGGTTTGCCTGCGTGAGTGACAGCACTGATAGCTGTGACAGCACTGATTGCTGTGACGTCACTGATTGCTGGACATGGGTTTGAGTCTTGGGCGGAAAGCGATGCGCTTATGGCGGGCTTTATTGGTTTTGGCTGACGTAAGTATGTGTCGGAGGGAGAAGCTTCTTTGGCGGTTTTTGATGATTTGGTTGCATTGGTTTCATTATGTTGTGTGGGTATGTTTATAAGTACTTTGGTGGGAAGCAGGTTTTGTGATGCTATGTGTTTAGCTGTGTGGGTGAGTGTCTTGGCTGCAATGCTTGGTATTTGGTTTTGGGAGAGGGGTGAGGGGCTTTTGGCGGCCTGTGCTGGCTTTGTTTCACGTAAGTATGTGTGGGAGGGAGAAGTTGCTTTAGCGGTTTTTGATGCTGTGGTAGCATTATTGTCGTTGTATTGTGTGGGCGAGTTTATATGTGTTTTGGCGGGAATAAAGTTTTGTGTTGTTGTGTGTTTGTTTGTGTGGGTGAGTGTATTGGCTGCTATGCTCGCTGCTGCTATTGCTGGGTTTTTGGCGGGCTGTGTTGGCTTGGTTTCACATAAGTGTGAATGTGAAGAGAGGTTTATTTGTCCGGTTTTTGGTGATGTGGTTGCATTAGTGTAGTTATATTGTGTGGGTGAGTTTGTATGCATTTTGGCGGGAAAGAGATTTTGTGAAGCTGTGGGCTTGTCTGTGTGGGTGTGTGTCTTGGCTGTTATGTTTGTGTTTGTGTTTTGCGTTTGGGTAAGGGGTGAAGAGTTTTTGGCGGGCTGTGTTGGCTTGGTTTCACTTAGTTGTGAGTGTGATGAATTTATTTGAGCGGTTTTTGATGCTTTGGTTGCATTAGCGTCATTATATTGTGTGGGAGAGTTTATATGCATTTTGGCGGGAAAGAGATTTTGTGAAGCTGTGGGCTTGTCTGTGTGGGTGTGTGTCTTGGCTGTTATGTTTGTGTTTGTGTTTTGCGTTTGGGTAAGAGGTGAAAAGTTTTTGGCGGGCTGTGTTAGCTTGGTTTCACTTAGTTGTGAGTGTGATGAATATATTTGAGCGGTTTTTGATGCTTTGGTTGCATTAATGTCATCGTCTTGTGTAGGTGTGTCTACATGTGTTTTGGCGGGAAGATTTTTCTGTATTGTTTCAGTTTTGTCTGTGTAGGTGGGAGGTTTGGTTGCTGGGTTTGCGCTTAATTTTTTGAGAGGAGGCGATGGTTTGGCGGGCTCTATCTGTGTGTGTGTGGGAAAAATTATTCTAATTGTTTTAGCTGCTTTCAATGTATTGAATGCACTGGCGTCATCTTCTTGTGTATGTGTGTCTACATGTGTTAGTGGCGAGGAAGTGCTAAAATTTTTGCTTATGGAAATGGGGAAGGGGCTATCGGCAGGCTGTTTTTCATTGGCTTCTGTGGTATTAGCAGTACTCCCGCATTTATCAACAAATAAAGGGTCCGGCAATATGGTATTTTTATTTTCATTTAATACAATATTTTCAAAATCGTAAGATTTCATGTCGGTATTTAGTTGATATAGGCTTCTTCTTACTAAGGTGGTTTCACTTGGCGTTGGCGTGGTATCCAGCGATGAGACTATGGCTGATGGCGGCGAGGATGAGCAGTTGCTGTCGTCAGATGATATGGATAGAACCGATGCCCATCCTCCGCTTTGGTTCACGTTCTGGCCGTCCATTAGTTGTTGTTGTTGCTGCTGGCTTCACTTTTAGCTACTACTGCACGCGCGCCTCTGTCGGTTTTATAATCTCAACTGACTTGCAAAATTAGGCTAGGCGCGTAGGCGGGCTTTTTCGATAGCTCAAAGGCACGGCGGAATATCGATATGCTATCAATTTCACTTCAGCTCATTATCGATGTTTCGCGCCCTTTTTTTTTGGCGGGCTTATCGGCTATTAACTTTTTGCCGCCAGCCTATCGCCTATCGGGCAGAAATACTGGAATTCTTCAGGTTAGTATTTTCGGAATTCCAGTATTTCTCACCGCGCTTGTCAGTGTCAATGGCATATGCAGGCAAGGGTCTCACTTCAAGCGGAAACGAAGCCGAAAATTTGTGTATGTATTTCTTATTGTGATATTTAATTTTTCTGCTCATTGCCCAATAGTAAAACCTGTTCCTGCTTTCAGTGGTGCTGGTAACGTAGATGCTGCGGAGATGTCGGTGTGCTGCAGTCATCGGTCGGCGTGGCCCGTCAACTTTGGTGCACGCAGAAACTTTTGTGGAGGAGAAAGTGTGCCGCAGTCAGCGTCATCTGTAGGCTTAGGTTTGTCTGTGTGTATACGTGAGTACAGTCTGATGTTCCAATTTGAGCCGAGTTTGATGTTTGTATATTTTTGACATTTGCAGGTCCATTTCAACTGGGCAAGAAATTGCCATTAGGATACTGCAGACAAACATTTCCTGCTGCTGCCGCCACTGTTGCTGCCATCTATATCTGCGCATCCATAGTCCGCTGCCGTTGCTGCTATCCTGGAGCAGGTCAGGTGGGCAGTATTTTTACTTTGTAGGTGGAGGTACGGAGACAGAATGAATTCTGTTCCGCATCCACAATTTTATTTTGCCTTTGATTACAATAAATGCAATATGTAGGTACAATAATTTGAATTTTTAGAGTATAACATAGCATGGGGTGAGTTTGGGGCTGGACATAGATTAGTATTTAATGTTAAGTTAGTATTTTTCTTTGTAGGCTTTAGATTATAACAGTGACATGGGCTGGTAACATTATCATATGCTTGTTTACATTTCAGGTGGAGGTACGGAGACAGAATGAATTCTGTTCCGCATCCACTACTTTATTTTGCCTTTGATTACATTTTATGCAATATATAGGTACAATAATTTGAATTTTGAGTTTAACATAGCTTGGGGTGAGTTTGGGGCTTGGACATAGTTAGTATAAATTATAGTTAGTATTTTTGTAGACTTGGATTTCAGACAATGACATGGATTGGTAACATTATTGACTTGCATGTTTAGTTTACATTTTTAAAATGAAATTAATTTACAATAAACATTAACATTTTAGGCTAACATTGCTTTATTTATTTCTTTTCAGGTACCTCCGCCAGAAGGACGGAAGCACCGAGTCGCTGGGAAGTCTCGGGAGTCATCACAGGTAAGTTTTGTTGTAAGTTGGCTGTGGTCAGTTGCGGCCGCTGGAAGCGAGTCACTTGCAACATGTTGCAGGTGATTTGTTCTCATCTGCGGCATCCCACGCAGCCGTCGTTTGGTGAAGATCCGTTATATCGTCAATGGCAGTTTTATGTAATTGTTTAATGAGTTCGTTTGTATTGCAGATGCATATTGCCGGTCGTCAGGAAGAGGAGTTGCGAGTTGTCCAACGCAGCCGTCAATGCGTTTTAATTGAGCTGCTGGCATTATGGTCGTGGAGTTCGTCTCGTGGCAGAGAAGTCGTCTGTGGGGATTGTAGTTCGGACAATCACCGAAGGGAGCCAGGTGCATCGCGTCTTGTGGCCATAGCTTCAGGATTGGTTGCTTGGGGCCGCCGGTTCGAGATTTGTTGCAGAGAGCCGCCGCAACGAGATTGCCATGGAAATGGATGTAAAAATAGAATTTGGTAAGTATAATATTTGTTGGTTGTTATTTGATGATTGCATTAATTTTTGTTGTTTCAGGTACGTTGAGTGGATTTTAATTTAAGGTAAGTATTATATTTGTGTATATTTGTTTATATAGTAGCGTTTGTTATTGTTTTTCAGGTACTTAAGGAGGAAACTAGTCTTGGGTGAGTATTTATTGATTTAATAATTGCGTTGATTTTTTTTTTTTTTTTTTTTTTTTTTTTTTTTTATTATTTTCAACGTCTGGTGGCGTTGTCATTTTATTGTCCTCTGATTTTTGCTTAAAAATATATAGTGACAATTTGTGGCAAATTACATTTTCGGATTTTTTGGCTGCAGATATGCATGCCATAGATTAAAGTAATAATTTATCATTAAAAATTGCGGGAGACATTTTTGAAATTACTTGGCGGCTGTCTTGCGCGCCATGGTTCTAGTGTGGAATTTAAATTTAAATATTACATTAGGATATAGCATATGGAATAGAAGTAGTTATGGTAAGTAAATTTTAATAATTGTTTAACAATGATGAGTCTCTAACTGGTGGCGGTGAATTACATTAATTTATAATTTAAATTTGAAGGAGAACATTTTTGAAATATTTGTCGGTAGTTTTATGCGCGCCATGTTTTTGAAATATTTGTCGGTAGTTTTTGCGCGCCATGTTTTTGAAATATTTGGCGGCAGTTTTTTGCGCGCCATGGTTCTAAAGTGGTATTTAAGTTTGAATATTACGTTACTTAGGAAATAGCTTATGGAATAGGAGAAAATAGTTAAGGTAAGTAATTTTAAGATAAAGTTTAACGATGATTTGGTATCCAGCGATGAGACTATAACAGAAGGCGGCGAGGATGAGCAGTTGCTGTCGTCAGATGATATGGATAGAACCGATGCCCATCCTCCGCTTTGGTTCACGTTCTGGCCGTCCATTAGTTGTTGTTGTTGCTGCTGGCTTCACTTGTAGTTACTATTACGCGCGCGCCTCTGTCGGTTTTATGATCTCAACTGACTTGCAAATTTGGGCTAGGCGCGAAGGCAGGCTTTTTCGATAGTCAGAAGGCGCGGCGGGATATCGATATGCTACCAATTTAATTTGTCGTCAGCCTATCGACTATCGGGCAGAAATACTGGAAGTGTTCAGGTTAGTATTTTCGGAATTCCAGTATTTTTCACCGCGCATGTCAGTGTCAATGGCATATGCAGGCAAGGGTCTCACTTCAAGCGGAAACGAGGCAGAAAAATTGTGTATGTATTTCTTATTGTAATATTTAATTTTTCTGCGCATTGCCCAATAGTAAAACCTGTTTCTGCTTTCAGTGGTGCTGATAACGTAGATGCTGCGGAGATGTCGGTGTGCTGCAATCATCGGTCGGCGTGGCCCGTCGACTTTGGTGCACGCACAACCTTTTGAGGAAAAAGTGAGCCGCAGTCAGCGTCATCTATAGGCTTCAGTTTGTCTGTGTGTATACGTGAGTACAGTCTGTGTGATGTTCCAATTTGAGCCGAGTCTCATGTTTGTATCTTTTTGAAAATTGCAGGTCCATTTCAACTGAGCAAGAAATTGCCATTAGGAGACTGCAGACAAACATTTCCTGCTGCTGCCGCCACTGTTGCTGACGTCTATAACTGCGCATACATAGTCCGCTGCCGTTGCTGCTATCCTGGCGCAGGTCCGGTGGGCAGAAACGGGCCGATTCCATCTTGTGGCCGTCCACCGGGCAGATAATCGTCATAATCTCCATCGCGCAGGCCCATGTGACTGGCCAACGACCTGGCGAGAAATACGGGCTCCGGAAAGTGCCAATTGGATTGTTCCGTGAGGTCATTTCCTGCTACTGCTGCCGCTGTTGTTGTTGTTGCTGCTGCTGGTGAGTGTGTCGCCGCCTAGTTCATTTCGATATAACCGATGCTTCAATTTTTCAGGGTGAAATCAGCCGCCAATTTAGGTGTACGAAGAAAAGCCAGGGCCAACATGAGTCGAGTCCTGGAATGCATGCAATTTGGCTATTGCTGCAATGAGATCTCTCTGCTGCTGCCGCCACCGTTGCTAACGCTGTTGCTGATGGATGTGTCGACGCCTAATGGATCTGCATATATGAGGGCTATTAGCAGTGCCGCCGCTCGCACCCAAGAGACGCCTCTGTTGCTGCTGCTGTTCCGAGAAATGGATGCGCCGCCGTTTCTATAAGAAAGTTGTCGGGCTTCTGTTGTTGCTGTTTCTGGTCTTGCTGCTGCTGTTTCTGTTGACGCTGCCATGGTAAGTTTAGGCTTTTGTTGGTCTCGTGCTCCTACTAATAATCTCTTCTTTCAGGGAGGAGACGCTAGTGAGGCGCCAGATGCAGTCCCGCGTCTTCAAAAAGAGAAGGCCGGCTTGCCAGGAGCGCTGACACTGCTACCACTGCCTTTGTGTCACCAGCTGCTTCTACTGGAGCGGAAATACCCAAAGTGCTGCTCCAACCATAAGATTTCCGACGACTTGCCGCTGCATAAGCATCCACTGGCGGATACTCTGGTACTAGGCGCTCCAGTATCCTAAATCAGGACTTCCTTAGTCTGTCCTGACGTCTGTCCCGTCAGTCCTGATGCGGTCATCCTATCAGTGGCGGGCGGGAAAGCATGCGCCGCAGTCCAGTGTCATATACAGGAAAAAGCCGGTTGTCCAGGAGAGCAGTTTTTATACCCTAGCTTGAGGGAGAAAAGGAAATTAATCCATTCTTCTTTTTTCTTCCAGGGCGAAACATCAGAGGCCAAGCGAGGAGTCTGGTCGTCGGAATGTTGTCAAATGGAAAATGCTGCATCCAATTAAGTGCTGCTGCTGCCAATATTGCTGTTATTGCTGCTGCTGGAGTTGGTGTGGCCGCCTCAAGGTACCGCTACCCTGTTGAAGAAATGTTGCCACTGTCGTCATTCCGAGGATTGCATGCGCCGCTGTTGCTGCATTTCCAGACTGTTGCCACCGGGGGATGGACTGCGCGTGGCTGCCATGTTGCTGGTGACGCCCATGTCCAGGCCCGCTGCCGTCTCCTGCCCAATCAGTCCAGGCAGTCCCTGTGGACGCATACCGCCACTCGGCATCACATCGCCAAAGGACCGATTCTGGGATTTACTCGGCCAAGCATAGGCCGCCGATCCCGATGCCGCTGCCGTTGCTGCTACTGCTGCCGCTGGGGAAAGACCACGCCACGAGCTGAAGCAACCTCTCCTAAAAACGCCGAATTTGCAACGCCGTCGCTGAGCTCGGAGCTGAGAGCGTCACATTGGAGTTGGACCTTCAGATTTCAGGAACTTCAGCTCCCTCTTTCAGGGCCTACAGGAGTGGTGGGTGTGGCCAGCGAGCTGTTCAGCACACCGCTTGGTCTCTGCCGCCATTGTTGCTGGCCTTGCTGCTGTTGTTGTTGCTGCCTTGGTGAGCTAGAGCGCCCGATGCGCTGTTGTTTTTACTGTAGAGGTTTGGTGATTTAGTTTATTAGAAAAAAGAAAGAAAACTAAGACATATTATCTTTCTTTTAGGTTGGAGCGCCGGTGTGGCGTCCATTACAGCAGCAGATGGATCCATCAGGAGCCGATGAGTCACAGATCCCTCGGTTGGAAAGGAGAGATGGATTTTAATCACGCCCGGAGAGAAGATTTATATAAGCAGCCATCCAGCCATCGTAATTTTGTTGTCCAGTAGGTGTTTAGTTAAGTTAATTTTACCATTATATCTATAAGCGCATTTCCCTTTTTTATGTAACCTGTAAATTAGCCTTTAGCCTTTTTGTATTTCTTTCATTTCTTTTCAATATTTTTTTGCCACCCCTTCCGCCAGTTTAGTTATTTCTGCCTTCTGCACCTACCCTGGTTTGTTTTGATTTAATTTTTGTCCCCTTCGTAGTCAGGTAGGATTATTCGTTGTACATTTAATGGTTGCCCTCTAAATCTTTCTATAACTTCCTGCCTGGTTAGGTCGCCATTTCTATATTGTTTATTACATCGGTTTATTTCCGATTCACACCATCTATCTGGAGGCCACTTTTCGTTTTCCCTTTCTTTTCTTTCCCTCTCTTCCTGTTTTTTTATTCTTATGAGCTCTTTCTCCTCTTCCTCCAGTCTTAGCAGAGTAGGGAGTTCAGTTAGATGCGTTTGTCTTATTTTCTCTCTCTCGCTTCGCTTCTTTAAGGTTCTGCAGTCGTCTAGATCTGGGATTTTTAAGAGTTTAGGTGAGAGAGTCAGTCCAATCTGTTTTAGGGTGATGTGGTCCCTTGTCATTTTCAAGTATCTCTGCCTACTTCTTTCTAGTCTATTCGGGATATAGTGCCTAGAGAATATCCTGCGAACAACTATGTTTGGGTGCGATTTTGTAGTTTCTGAGAACCTATGGACAGCCTGTTGATAGAACTCTTCTACTGTTTTGACACAAAAACGGTCCCTTATAGTTTGGTTTTTCGTGTATCTTCCGGCTCTGAATATGTCCCTCATTTTCTTGTTTTCCTCAACTTGGAGCCGTCTTATCTGTGCATCTGTTACAAGAGGACCCCATGCTGCTATGGCATACTGCCATATTGGCGATAGAACTGATTTGAGGATCAGCATCTTAGTATTAGTAGGGAGTTTGCTTCTTTCGTTTAGGATCCATGACATTTTTCTATAGGCTGTCAAGTATTTACCCACTACCTTTGTGACATGAGGACTGAGTGTTAGTTTGCTGTCAAGGATTACGCCAAGGTATGATTGCTTGCTTTCCTTTTTCACAGCTTGACCCTTGATCTTCATAGTCTTTAGGTTTGTAGGTATGTCGTTTTTTAATGTATAGATGACATGTCCTGTTTTGGAAGCATTTACTGATATACCCCATTTGTCTGCCCAGTCCGAAAAAGTCCTAAGGTAGTTTTCGTTGTTTCTTGTGGCGGCAGTTGGTAGTATGTCTGAGCTGAGTACTATAGTGTCGTCTGCGTAAGTTGAGAGCATAATTCTTTCTGTTGGTGAGGGGCGGTGGATATATGGAAGAGGCATGTCTGAGGAGAAGATAGAATAGAGTAGTGGTCCAAGATTACTTCCTTGAGGCACCCCTGCGCCTATTTGTCCTGTTCTCGAGGTCTCTCCAGCTTGGTCTTTCACCTCGAACGTTCTGTTTGTAAGATAGCTCTCCAGAATGATGTATAGGTTGTATGGTAATATTTTAGCTAGTTTAAGCAGAAGGCCTTCATGCCATACCCTGTCGAAAGCCTCAGAGATGTCAAGGAAAACCGCTGAGCAGTATTCCTTTCGCTCAAAGGCCTCGAGGATGAACTGGGTGACCCTGGCTATTTGCTGCTCAGTTCCGTGCTCTTTTCTGAAGCCAAATTGGTGCAGTGGTATGGCTTTTTTGAATAGATCTACCCTAAAGAGTCTCTTTAGGAGTAGTCTTTCAAACATTTTAGAGAGGCCTGAGAGTAGACTAATCGGTCTGTATGACTTCGGGTCGTTTACACTTTTCCCTGGTTTTTTTTTTTTTTTTTTTTTAAATATTCTCAGCGCCTGTTGGTGCTGTCATTTTATTGTACTCTGATTTTGTTTTAAAATATATAGTTACAATTTATGGCATTTTACAGTTTTGGATCGGCGGCGATTGTGCGCACCATGGTTATGAGAGCTATTTAAGAATTTCAATTTCGAGGAAAATTTTTGATTTGCTTGGCGGCAGTTATACGCGCCATGATTTAAATTGGAATCTAAGATTTAGGATTTTACGTTAAGTTAGCCTTAGCTTATGGTAGTTACAATTTTTATAGGTACTAGTAGTTTAGGTAGTAGTTTTAAGTTTAAGTAATATAGTAAGAAGAAAAATTTGTGGTATTATGGGGAAAGATTTTAGGTGGATGTATATTCTAAAGCTAAAATATTGTGGCATAGGATTCCAGCGATGAGACTCTAGCAGATGGCGGCGACGACGAGCAGTTGCTATCATCCGAGGAGATAGATAGCACTGTTGCCCATCCTTCACTTTGGTCTCCATTATGTCCGTCCATTTTGTATGCTGCGTTACGTCTTGTTCACTTTGGTTAGCTGTTTCACTGGTGCCTCTGCCGGATTTTCAATCACCACTGACGCGCCGTTTTGGTCGGGAAGCCTAGGCGGGCTATTGGACTTCGATAAATCGGAGGAAAAAAGCACGGCTAGTAATCGGTGTTCTGGCGATTTTCCCGTCAGAATGGTTACCGATATATCGCTTCGCGTTGGCCGATGTCATTGGTCATTATCAGTAGCTGGTCTCACTACTCCTGGGCTTCGATAAATCGGAGGTAAAAGCAGCCTAGCTGGTAATCGATGTTCTGGCATTTTTCCCGCCAGAAACGTTATCGATACCCTGCTTCGCGTTAGCCGGTATTCCAGGTCATTCTCGGTAGCTGGTCTCACTACTAATTGGAAAAGGGAAAAAGAAATCATATGTTACCTTTCCTGATGTAAATTGTGATGTAGTTCCTTCTCCTATTTGGTACAGCAACTAAATATTATTATTTCTTTCAGCGTCGCTGCTCATCGCGTCACCTCGGAGATGCCATCATGTACCAGGCATCGGCCAATCTGGCCCGTCAGACCTGATGCAAGCGTCCAGTAAATCATAATATTAGACATCCAGAAAGAAGTATTTGTCCACCGGATAATCGTCGTACGGCAAAACGATTGGCAAGGAATGCGACTGCGGCAAAAACCATTCCCTGCTACTGCTGTCGCTACCGACCGCTGCTGTTGTTGCATTATGGTGATGGCTGCGTCGCCGCCGCTGTTGCTGCTGGTGGTGAGTACGTAGCTGTTGTTGTTGTTGCTGGTGGTGACTACGTCACTGCTGTTGCTGCTGATGGTGGTGGCTGCGTCGCTGCTGTTTCCGCTGCTGGTGGCGACCGCGTCGCTGCTGTTTTTGCTGCTGGTGGTGACTGCATCGCTGCTGGTGGTGAAGTGCGTCGCTGCTGGTGGTGCCTGCGTCGCTGCTGGTGGTGGCTGCGTCGCTGCTATTGCCGCTGCTGGTGGCCGACCGCGTCGCTACTGTTTTTGCTGCTGGTGGTGACTGCATCGCTGCTGGTGGTGAAGTGCGTCGCTGCTGGTGGTGCCTGCGTCGCTGCTGGTGGTGATTACGCTGCCGCTGCTGCTGCTGCCAGTGGCGGCTGCGTCGTTGCTGTTGTTGCTGCTGGTATATTTTTTTTTTTTTTTTTCCTTTGTATTTTTCAGGTGCCTAGGCTGGACGGTTCTTGGAGGTAAGTATTATGTTTGTATTTGTTTATTTATATAGTTGCATTATTTGTTGTTTTTCAGGTATATTTTTCAGGTCGGCTATTCTGAAGGTGGGTATTATGTTTGTTTTAAATTGCATTAAATTTTTGTTTTTTGTTATCAGGTACTTTTGTAGCAGCTAATTTTGAGTCCGTCGTAGCTGTGATGCCGTGGTTTATTGGGTTCTTAGTTTGCGATTAATCTGGAGGTAAGTATTAAGTTTGTTGTTATAATTGCATTAATATTTGTTTTTGTTTTCAGGTACATTTGTTGCAGCTCATATTGGGGCCGTCGCTGCTAGGATCACGTGGTTTTGATTTCTTTACGTTTGCGGTTAATCTGGAGTTAAGTATTACGTTTGTTGTTATAATTGCTTTTATATTTGTTTAATTTGTTTAATTTTTCAGGTACGTTTGTAGCAGCTAATATTAAGGCCGACGCAAATGGGATGCCAAGGATTTGGGTTCTTAAAGTTTGCGATTAATCTGGAGGTAAGTATTAAGTTTATTGTTATAATTGCATTCTTTTTCCTTTCTTCCAGTTCATTTGCCGGTCCGAGAATGATTGCCAGGTGGCCTGTCAGGAAGTCGGGTCGTCGTATATTCCCAGAAGGCGGATGTGGCAAAAGCATTCACTGTTGTTCCTGTCGCTGTTTTTATTGTTGCTGCTGTTTCCTTGTGTTGCCGACTCGTTATCACGCTCGGCTAGAAGGTGATTCCTGTGTCGCAACTCGCCTTGATGAAGCTCTGCATGTTGTTGGTGATTCCGGCGCCTAATCCCAGGCAAGGCTGCCATCAGACATGATCTCCGTACGTTTAGTGTCGCTAATCATCGGCCATTCGGTCCCTTCAGTCCTGATGCAGGTATCCCTACTTTAGCAGGAGGGAAAAGCATGCGCCGCAGTTCAGTTGCTTTTACAGGAACACACCGGTTTTCAGGAATGAAATTTTATTGTATATTTTAGGAAAGAGAAGGAAAACTAATAAATTATTTTCTTTCTTTCAGGAAAGCGGTGGTGAAGAGCCAGACAAAGCGGCAAATGGAGCCATCATAAAGCGGAGATTGTTTCAGGCACATATCCATCAGTTTGGAATGAGAGACGGATCACCAGTGATGCGTTCTCCATCTCGCCAGGAAAGCGCCATTCGAGTGCGCAGTCTATATCATCCAGTAGGTGTTATTAGTTAGATTTTACCATTTATATGTGAGACATTTTCCTTTATTAAAATAACCTGTATGTGAGCCTTTAGCCTTTTTTTATTTATTTCTTTTCTATTTATATATTTTGCCACCCCTTCCGCCAGTTTTGGTTAATTCTGTCTTTTGCTTTTCTCTGATTTATTTTAATTTTGTTCCTGGTCTCCTTCGTAGTCGGGTAAGATTATTCTCTGTACATTTAGTGGTTGTCCTTTAAATCTTTCTATTATTTCCTGTCTGGTTAGATCTTTTTTTTTTTTTTTTTTTTTTTTTACTGGTGGAGGTACGGAGACAGAATGAGTTCTGTTCCGCATCCACAATTTATTTTGCCTTTGATTACAGTGTGTGTAATATATAGAACAATTATTTGAAATTTCGAATTTTACATTGCATGGGGTGAGTTTGGGGCTTGGACATAGTTAGTATTTAATGTTAAGTTAGTATTTTTTTTGTAGGCTTTAGATTATAGTCAAAGACATGGACTGGTTACATTATCGTCTTGCATGTTTTGTTTACATTAATAAAATGTAATGATTTTACGAAAAACATTGAAATTTAGGACTAACATTGTATAATTTGTTTCTTTTCAGATACCCCCGCCAGAAGGACGGAAGCATCGAGTCGCTGTGGAGCCTTAGGAGTCATTACAGGTGAGTTTTTGTTGCATTTTGGCAGTCGTCTATTGCGGCCGTTGGAAGTGGGCCGCTGGCAACAAGTGTGTCCGGCCGGAGTTGCAGGTGATTTGTTCTCGGTTTCAGCATCCCTCGCCGCCGTCATTTGGTGAGTATCAATTGTATCGTCAGTGGCAGTTTTATGCAATTGTTTGAGTATGTTGCAGATAGAATTGCCGTTCATCAGGAAGAGGAGTTGCGATGTGTTGCCCCACGCAGCTGTCATTGCATTTTTTGAGAGCTGCTGGCTATATGGTGGAGGAGTCGTCTCGTGGCAAAGAAGTCGTCAGAGAGGATTGTGGCTCGGTCTATCACCGAGAGAAGCCAGGTGCGCCGCATCTTGTGACCCTGTCGCCAGGTGTGGCAGCTTGGGGCCGCCGGTTCGAGATTTGTTGCAGAGGGCCGCCGCGAAGAAATAGGCATGGAAATGGATGCAAAAATAGTGTTTGGTAAGTATTATATATGTTATCAGTTTTTTATGATTGCATTAATTTTTGTTTTTTCAGGTACGTTGAGTGGATTTTAATTTAAGGTAAGTATTATATTTGGGTATAAATGTTTATATAATTGCGTTTATTATTGTTTTTCAGGTACTTAAAGGAAGCTTGTCTGGGGTGAGTATTGAGTAGCTTTTATAATTGCGTTGATTTTGTTTTTGCTTTTCAGGTACGTTTTGTAGGAGCTGACTTGGATGATCTTTGTTATTGTGCAAATTGCAGCTGGAATGCCACGGTTTTGGAGTCATCAAGTTGTCAATTAGATAAGTATTATATTATAAATATATTTATCCCAGTAATAGCTTGTGTTCCCTTGTTTCAATAGTTGGAGTCCTAGAAGCTGGAGCTGCGTGCTTGTCGTCAGCAGGATTTTACTTTGTAGGTGGAGGTACGGAGACAGAATGAATTCTGTTCCGCATCCACAATTTATTTTGCCTTTGATTACATTTATGCAATATGTAGGTACAATTATTTGAATTTAGAGTTTAACATTGCATGGGGTGAGTTTGGGGCTTGGACATAGTTAGTATTAATGTAGTATTTTGTTAGTTTAAATTTCAACAGTAACATGGACTGGTAACATTTTAAAATTTGCATGGTTTGTTTACATTTAACAATTGGATCTTTTTACAATAGATTTTGCAATTTTGACTATCATTGTTGTTTAATTTATTTATTTTCAGGTACCCCTGCCAGAAGGACAGGAGCGCCGAGTCGTTGGAATCGTCAGGAGTCATCACGGGCAGGCGCCTGTAGTGTGTTGGCTGTGATTTGTTGTGGCCGCTGGAGGAGCGCCGCTTGCAACGAGCTCGTCCCGGTCGGTGTTGCAAGCAGTTGCATAAGTTTTGAAGAAGCTAGAATCCCGCGCAGCCGTCATTGGGATGTAATGGAGCTGCTGTCAACATGGTGGTGGAAACGAAGGTTGCACGGTGCGCCGCGTCCTGTGGCCATTGCGTCGGGACTGGCAGCTAGGAGCTTCCAGATCAGGAAAAGTTGCCGAGGACCGCCGCATCGGAAGAGGTCATGGTGTTTCAGGATGTTCCGGGTCAAGGATTGTTGTCGGGGACCGTAGCAGCGATTTGGGCCATGGAAATGAATGTAAAGATAAATTTTAGGTAAGTATTACATTTGTTAATTGTTTTTGTGGTTTCATTGGTTTTCTTTTGTATTTTTCAGGGGCCCAGGCTGAACGATATTTGGAGGTAAGTATTATGTTTGTATTTGTTTGTTTATATAGTTGTATTAATTATTGTTATTCAGGTGTGTTTTTTTTTTTTTAGGTAGGCTGTTCTGAAGGTGGGTATTATGTTTGTTTTTAAATTGTATTAAATTTTTGTTTTTGTTTTGTATTCAGGTGCGTTTGTAGCAGCTAATTTAGAGGCCGTCGTAGCTGTGATGCCGTGGTTTTTGGGTTCTTCAAGCTTGCGATTAATATGGAGGTGAGTATTAAATTTGTTGTTATAATTGCATTAATAAGTTTGTAATTATAATTGCATTAATATTTGTTTTTGTTTTCAGGTACATTTGTTGCAGCTTTTATTGAGGCCGTCGCAGCTGAGATCCCGTGGTTTTGAGTTCTTCACGTTTGAGATTAATCTGGAGGTAAGTATTGTGTTTGTAATTATAATTGCTTTAATATTTGTTTAAGTTTTCAGGTACGTTTGTAGCAGCTGATATTAAAGCCGTCGCAGCTGGTATGCCAAGGTTTGCGATTAATCTAGAGGTAAGTATTGTGTTTGTTATTTTAATTTCATTAATATTTGTTTTTGTTTTCAGGTACCAGTTTGCGATTAGTCTGGAGGTAAGTATTAAGTTTGTAGTTATAATTGCATTAATATTTGTTTTAGTTTTCAGGTACGTTTGTAGCAGCTAATATTAAGGCCATCGCTGCTGGAATGCAATGGTTTTGGATTCTACAAGTTTGCGATTAATCTGGAGGTAAGTATTATGTTTGTTTTTATAATTTCATTAATATTGGTTTATGTTTTGTAGTAGTTTGTAGTTATAATTGCATTAATATTTGTTTTAGTTTTCAGGTACGTTTGTAGTTTTACTTTGTAGGTGGAGGTACGGAGACAGAATGAATTCTGTTCCGCATCCACAATTTATTTTGCCTTTGATTACATTTATGCAATATGTAGGTACAATTATTTGAATTTAGAGTTTAACATTGCATGGGGTGAGTTTGGGGCTTGGACATAGTTAGTATTAATGTAGTATTTTGTTAGTTTAAATTTCAACAGTAACATGGACTGGTAACATTTTAAAATTTGCATGGTTTGTTTACATTTAACAATTGGATCTTTTTACAATAGATTTTGCAATTTTGACTATCATTGTTGTTTAATTTATTTATTTTCAGGTACCCCTGCCAGAAGGACAGGAGCGCCGAGTCGTTGGAATCGTCAGGAGTCATCACGGGCAGGCGCCTGTAGTGTGTTGGCTGTGATTTGTTGTGGCCGCTGGAGGAGCGCCGCTTGCAACGAGCTCGTCCCGGTCGGTGTTGCAAGCAGTTGAATAAGTTTTGAAGAAGCTAGAATCCCGCGCAGCCGTCATTGGGATGTAATGGAGCTGCTGTCAACATGGTGGTGGAAACGAAGGTTGCACGGTGCGCCGCGTCCTGTGGCCATTGCGTCGGGACTGGCAGCTAGGAGCTTCCAGATCAGGAAAAGTTGCCGAGGACCGCCGCATCGGAAGAGGTCATGGTGTTTCAGGATGTTCCGGGTCAAGGATTGTTGTCGGGGACCGTAGCAGCGATTTGGGCCATGGAAATGAATGTAAAGATAAATTTTAGGTAAGTATTACATTTGTTAATTGTTTTTGTGGTTTCATTGGTTTTCTTTTGTATTTTTCAGGGGCCCAGGCTGAACGATATTTGGAGGTAAGTATTATGTTTGTATTTGTTTGTTTATATAGTTGTATTAATTATTGTTATTCAGGTGTGTTTTTTTTTTTTTAGGTAGGCTGTTCTGAAGGTGGGTATTATGTTTGTTTTTAAATTGTATTAAATTTTTGTTTTTGTTTTGTATTCAGGTGCGTTTGTAGCAGCTAATTTAGAGGCCGTCGTAGCTGTGATGCCGTGGTTTTTGGGTTCTTCAAGCTTGCGATTAATATGGAGGTGAGTATTAAATTTGTTGTTATAATTGCATTAATAAGTTTGTAATTATAATTGCATTAATATTTGTTTTTGTTTTCAGGTACATTTGTTGCAGCTTTTATTGAGGCCGTCGCAGCTGAGATCCCGTGGTTTTGAGTTCTTCACGTTTGAGATTAATCTGGAGGTAAGTATTGTGTTTGTAATTATAATTGCTTTAATATTTGTTTAAGTTTTCAGGTACGTTTGTAGCAGCTGATATTAAAGCCGTCGCAGCTGGTATGCCAAGGTTTGCGATTAATCTAGAGGTAAGTATTGTGTTTGTTATTTTAATTTCATTAATATTTGTTTTTGTTTTCAGGTACCAGTTTGCGATTAGTCTGGAGGTAAGTATTAAGTTTGTAGTTATAATTGCATTAATATTTGTTTTAGTTTTCAGGTACGTTTGTAGCAGCTAATATTAAGGCCATCGCTGCTGGAATGCAATGGTTTTGGATTCTACAAGTTTGCGATTAATCTGGAGGTAAGTATTATGTTTGTTTTTATAATTTCATTAATATTGGTTTATGTTTTGTAGTAGTTTGTAGTTATAATTGCATTAATATTTGTTTTAGTTTTCAGGTACGTTTGTAGCAGCTAATATTAAGGCCATCGCTGCTGGAATGCAATGGTTTTGGATTCTACAAGTTTGCGATTAATCTGGAGGTAAGTATTATGTTTGTTTTTATAATTTCATTAATATTGGTTTATGTTTTCAGGTGCGTTGGTTGCAGCTAATGTTATTTCCGTCGATTATAGTTTGTAGCTTGTATCTTAATAAATTAGGGATTAATTGTAAATATTAGACCACTTGCGATTAATCTAGAGGTAAGTATTGTGTTTGTTATTTTAATTTCATTAATATTTGTTTTTGTTTTCAGGTACCAGTTTGCGATTAGTCTGGAGGTAAGTATTAAGTTTGTAGTTATAATTGCATTAATATTTGTTTTAGTTTTCAGGTACGTTTGTAGCAGCTAATATTAAGGCCATCGCTGCTGGGATGCCGTGGCTTTGGATTCCACAAGTTTGCGATTAATCTGGAGGTAAGTATTATGTTTGTTGTTATAATTTCATTAATATTTGTTTATGTTTTCAGGTGCGTTGGGTGCAGCTAATGTTATATCAGTCGATTATAGTTTGTAGCTTGTATCTTAATAAATTATTAATTAATTGTAAATAAATGTATTTTGGTTTTAATTGCTTTTATTAATTTATGAAGACTGTTTATTTTGGTCAGTTTCGGGTTCGTAGTCTGGGATTACTATTTTGATTACAGAGGTGGGTTGTCCGAGCATTAATTCAAGAATTTCCTCTCTGGTCCTTAGTCCTTTTCTGAATAATTTGCTGTAATAATTTATTTCGAGTTCACACCATCTGTCTGGTGGTCCCTTCTCTAAAGCTTTTCTCCTATCGGCTTTTTCCTTTACCACTCTCATTTTCTCAGCTATGGATTGCCTTATTTCTAATTCTTGGTCAGCAATCAGGAGGAGTGTTGGAAGGGTCTGTCTGTATTTGGTTCTCATTTTGACGACTATTTCAGCTTCCTCGTTTTTTGTATAATCATGTATGGAGCTATAGGTGGGTTCCGCAGGTGGTTTTGGTTGGTGTTGTTGAAGAGGCAGGAAATATTTTGAGAATTGCTTGGCGTATCTGCTTCTGCTTGGTTCCAGTCTGGTAGGCTTGTAGGCATTGATTAGGAGGTCATTTATTAGAGGGTTTTCATGGTCAGTAAGGGAGTTGGCGTAGCGTTGGCTTGCTTTGTCAAAAATTTCCTCGAATGATTTAATGTTATAAATTGTCCTAATGGTTGCTTGTCTCGTATATCTGCTGGCGTTAATGATTCGTCTGATAAATTTGTTTTCCATTGTTTGAATTTTATTTGCTTGGGTGTCCGATACCAGAGAGCCCCATATTGCAATGGCGTAATGCCAGATTGGGGAGACAATTTGTTTCCAGAGGAGAACCTTTGCGTTTTTAGGTAGGTGGCTATTTTTTCCTACTAGCCATTCTAGTTTTTTGTAAGCAGCTATTGTTTTTCCTTTTAGCAGCGTTATGTGTGCCCCAAAGGTCAGTTTTCTATCTAGCATGAGCCCGAGATAGCGTTGCTTGTTTAATTTGGCGGCTCTTTGTCCATTAATTGTTGGAGGAGTGTATGTATTTGTTTCTTCTCTTTTTAGGGAGAAGAGAATGTGTCCAGTTTTTTTTGCATTAATTGCTATGTCCCATTTTTTTGACCATCTACAGAAAACATTAAGGTAATTTTGATTTAGGTTAATCGCAATATTGGTATATTTAGACCGGCTAAGAATTATGGTATCGTCTGCATATGTAGCTAAGATAGTATTTGTTTGGTTGTAATCGGGGAAGGATATGTGGCGCATATAGTCTTTTACGATTGGGTAGGGCATATCAGATGAGTATATTGAGTAGAGGACCGGGCCCAGTATGCTGCCCTGAGGAACTCCTGCTCTAATTTTTTAACATTTCAGGTGGAGGTACGGAGACAGAATGAATTCTGTTCCGCATCCACTACTTTATTTTGCCTTTGATTACATTTTATGCAATATATAGGTACAATAATTTGAATTTTGAGTTTAACATAGCTTAGGGTGAGTTTGGGGCTTGGACATAGTTAGTATTAAATTATAGTTAGTATTATTGTAGACTTGGATTTCAGACAATGACATGGATTGGTAACATTATTGACTTGCATGTTTAGTTTACATTTTTAAAATAGAATTATTTTACAATAAACATTAAAATTTTAGGCTAACATTGTTTTATTTATTTCTTTTCAGGTACCTCCGCCAGAAGGACGGAAGCACCGAGTCGCTGGGAAGTCTCAAGAGTCATCACAGGTAAGATTTGTTGCATTTTTGCAGTGTTCTGTTGCGGCCGCTGGAAGTGGGCCACTTGCAACAAGTATGTCCGGCCGGTGTTGCAGGTTATTTGTACTCGGTTTTAGCATTCCTCGCCACGGTCGTTTAGTGAAGGTAAGTTGTATCGTCAGTGGCTAGAATTTAATCCCACGCGGCTGTCATTGCGTTTTTGTAGAGCTGCTGGCATTATGATGGTGGAGTTCGTCTCGTGAAGTCGTCAGTGAAGATTGTAGCTCGGTCTATCACCGAGAGAAGCCATATGCGCCGCATCTTGTGGCCGTAATCGCCAGGAGTGGCAGTTTGGGGCCGCCGGTTCAAGGTTTGTTGCAGAGGGCCGCCGCAACAAAATAGGCATGGAAATGGATGCAAAAATAGTATATGGTAAGTATTATATATGCTATTTGTTAATTATGATTGCATTAATTTTAGTAGTTTCAGGTACATTGAGTGGAATTTAATTTAAGGTAAGTATTGTGTTTGTGTATATTTGTATTTATAATTGCGTTTGTTATTGTTTTTCAGGTACTTAAGGAGGAAGCTAGTCTGGGGTGAGTATTGTATTTGCTTTTATAATTGCGTTGATTTTAATTTTATTTTTGCTTTTCAGGTACATTTTGTAATAGCTAGTTTGGAGGACCTTTGTTATTGTGCTATTGGAGCTGGAATGCCGCGGTTTTGGAGTCATCAAGTTGCAATTAGATAAGTATTATATTTTAAATATATATTTCCCAGTAATAGCTTGTGTTCCCTTGTATCATTAGTTGCAGTCTTGGAAGCTGGGGCTGCGTGCTTGACATCATCAGGTTGGAGCTGTCTATTAGCATCTGCTGCTTTGTCTGTCCGGTTAGTTATTGTATGTATGCTCTTGAGTTATTTTTGTATCGAATTATTGTTTATTTTCCTTTTATTGTAGGTTAGAGGAGAGATCGTTGAAGATACGATACTGAGGAGAAATATTCTTTTTAAGGACGAAATTTGCAGCTTATTAATGTGGCGTCAGCTCCGCGCTGGTGATCCTTGTTAATGCAGTGGCATCCGGAGGTGGAGACGGCGTTTTAGGGTTATTAATTTTTTGCGTTTGTATTCGCGAAAATTGACGATTTCGTTTTATTTTTGCGTTGCCCACCTCCTCTTGTCGGATGCATTAGATGTGGATCAGCAGTTGGCTGTGGTCAAGTAGGTAAGTGCATTTGATTGTTGTTTAATTTGTTAATGATTAATTGTTTTATTTTTAGGTTTTAGCGTCAGTTCTTGTAGGCGCTCGTCAGTCTGAGTTTTGAGAGAGATTGGAGGCAGACAGAAGTGCGCTTTTCCATCAGATAAAGATGAAGATGTCGTTTTAATAGATATAAGTATTTGTAAGTTTAATTGGATGTATCCATGTCAAGATTGTTGTCTCTTCCTTGAGTAATTAATGCCAATAAAATGTCGATTTTCTTTTCTAAATTGTCGACTCTAATTGCTAAGTTTCTTGTGGGGTCGTCCGATAATCCTTTTTGTAAGAAATGATTGGAGTTTCTTGGCGATGGTGTGGCTACATCAATAACTCTTGGTTTAAAACTAGCTCTGGCAGCTTTGCTGGTGGTCGGAGGGCTGTCATTGCTAGCTTGCATGGGATTTGAGTTACCTTTTTTAGGTTCATGGTCATTTTCTTCACTCCTTTGTTTTCGGAGCATGTCCTGGTAATTTTCCAGATGTCTTTGCGCTGGATTGCTTGTCTTGGATACCAGTCTTGGCTTTGCATTGTTTTTTGAAGTTTTCCTACCCTTTTTGGGTATATTGTTTGAGTTTCGGCGCCATTTATTCAGACGCATCTGAATGGCAGTGTCATGCGAGGAAAATCGTGGCCTTCTGTCGTTAATATTTTGTCGGAAAGGATTTGACATTGACTTTCTGGCTGCCTCCTGGCGAGCTTCAGCGATTGATCTGTTCAGGATCGCTGAGCTGTGTGGCAGCCGTGGGGTATTATTGCGTGGAGGAGGGCCTTGACGTCTATAAATGTTGTTCGTTGCGTCTTTAATTGTTCGTATTTTATTTGCGTCAATGTTGTTGGCCGCAAGCTTTTGTTTTTCTGCCTTGTAAACGGGGCATCCCTTGTATGCACTAATGTGCTCTCCAGAGCAGTTGACGCAGGTAGCGGGGGTGGTTCTTGGCTTGGTGCAACAGGATGACAGGTGGTCGCCAGCGCATTTCATGCATTTTGGTGGTCTCATGCACGAGTTTTTGGCATGCCTGTAGCCCTGGCATCTGTAGCATTGGACCGGCTCCCGTGTCCTGTTTTTCCTTTCAATATCCACTTTTTGTCCACCGATTTGTTTGAGTGAGATAATTTTATCATGACTGCCGTCATTGGCCATGACGATCTCCACTTCAAACATGCGCATAGGGCCGCCTGTGGCCGGGTTCGTCATATTTCTGACGAAGCGCGCGGTGAATCCGAGTGTCAGCAACTCCTTGACAATCCACGAGCATGGAGTGGAGTGGTGGAGATGTCTGATTACTACTCGGAAGCCTCTCTCGGACTTTGGCTGGTTAGTGAATAGAGGAAAGCCGTTTGCTATAAGGACATCTTTGATTTTGTGGAAGGCGGTCATGTCCGTAGCCTGAATCCTGACCCCGTTCCCTTCAGTTGCCCTGGTAGTGTAGCTGGAGACTCCTGCTGTATAGTTAAGTTTTTCCAGGAGCGGGACAATTTCTTTGACGTCGTCAACGAGTATGGGTGGCGCTCTGTAGCTTTGTGGCACAAGTTTCCAAGGTGGCAACTCAGCATCTGTATTTTGAGGGGGTGCCGTCGTTGCGCTGAGTGCAGGAGCATTGGTGCTGCAGGGTAACGGCTGGTGTGAGAGTCGGTTCCTGGTTTTGGATTCCTCATATACAGATTTGGCTGCCTTGCTTTGGAAAACGGGTGTGGTGAGAGGTGGAAAAATGCTGGGAGATTTAAAATTAGTAGTCATGCGTAATCGTTTATTTGGCGTCTTGAAACTGGAGTAGTCCAAGTCGTCGTTTGTCCTCTTGGCCGGAGTTTTCGTTAGAGGAGCCGGAACTGAAGGTGCCACAAAGGTTGGACCTGTTCCAGCAACCACTTCCGAGAAACTCATAGGCTGCTCGTCTGGGCTCTTGGACGGCGATTTAAATAAGTCCCGCTTGGCAGCAGGCCGACTGAGGGTGCGAGCTGTTGTTAAATTCCCCACAGTGGGCATGGATTTATTGTTGGGTTTTGATTTTAAATCACCCTGAGCATCAGGGCGTAAAGAAGCACTCCTATGTTGCGGGGAAATGCTTCTTTTCCCAGTATTTACAGAGCGAATGGTGGGTTTCTTGCTTAGGCTGAGTTTAGAAATGTCTGGCTTAGGGTTAAAAATAGACCAAAAAGCGTTGACTGTTGTACTAGGCCTTTCCTCCTGCTTGCTTTCGTTAATTTGTATAAGTGGTGGAGCAATTTCACCACTGTCAATATCATTGTTGGGTTGGGTTTTTGAATTGGCAAGCGCGGGAGATTTAGAGTAGCTTTCTAAATTTGTTTCGGCAGCTTTATTTATTTGCGTGTGTGTAAAAGAAGGAGGGGAAAAAGTATTAAGTCCAATTTTGGTGGATGAGCTGGGATTTTTCTCTGCGCTGTTGCTGTGTGAGAGAGAGGGGAAATTTCCCATAGCGTCGCTCGGTTTGTCGCTTCTTAAATCTGTGTCCGTATTAGTGGCTGCGGCTGCATTAGTGCGGGTCGCTGAGGTGGATATGGACTCTCTTTGAGTATCGTCGGTGTTTGTGAGTGCGGCTGTATTTGTGTGAGTCATTGTGGGGAGTGAATTTCTTTTGTGTATTTGAGAAGAGAATGAAGGAGAAGACGGCGATTTCCCCTTCGAGATGCTGCTTTTGGCGCCAACATTGACTGCAGCAGTATTAGTGATCGAGAGGGGGTCTCTTAGGGCATTTTTGGCATTTATATTCTCTTTCGTATTCTGAGAAAGGGAATTAAAGAAATTAAAGGCTACCCAAGAGGAGTTTTTTGGGCTTTTCTTTTTATTTGTGTGCAATTTCTTCAGGTTAATATTGCCGGTATTAACCAGGGAATTGCTAGACCCGTGAGACATAGGCGATATATTTAAATGAATAGGGGAAGATCGCTCGCTAGAGGTTATTGAAAACACCTCGTCTTCAGAGAAAAGGTGGTCACAGCTGGACATGTTTATTTTTTATTTTATTAATATATATTATTTATAATAAAAAATTAAAATATTACGATAGATTGTGGTGGTATAAATACCCTTGATTTTTGATTTAATGATTTCTCCAGTTTTTCGTTTTTTTTTTTGCTTTGGAATTCCTCCTTCTCTTCGATAATTTCTCCAGGTGTAATTTCCTTCCTTTATATCTGCTTTTCTTCTCCTGGTTTTCTTCGGTTGGGGCGGCGTCTTTTCGCGGTTTATTTCGCGGTTGCACTATTACTGTTTATTAATTCGTTTTCTTTAGACCACTCAATGTTAATTGTTGTCGCGGTTTATTACTTTGCGGCCGGAAGACAATTTATAACAATTAATTTGTCTATTGACGAACGAATTTTGTTAAGTTTGCGCGTGAAAGTAATAGGCAAGCGAAGCGCGTTTGTTTTAATTAAATATTTTTAATTTAATTGTTTATTAATTTATTTATTTAATTTATTTTATTTGTTTATTTAAATTATTTTATTTAATTTTTTAACTTTTTTTTTTTTTTATTTTTTTTTTTAACATTTCAGGTGGAGGTACGGAGACAGAATGAATTCTGTTCCGCATCCACTACTTTATTTTGCCTTTGATTACATTTTATGCAATATATAGGTACAATAATTTGAATTTTGAGTTTAACATAGCTTGGGGTGAGTTTGGGGCTTGGACATAGTTAGTATAAATTATAGTTAGTATTTTTGTAGACTTGGATTTCAGACAATGACATGGATTGGTAACATTATTGACTTGCATGTTTAGTTTACATTTGTAAAATGAAATTAATTTACAATAAACATTAACATTTTAGGCTAACATTGCTTTATTTATTTCTTTTCAGGTACCTCCGCCAGAAGGACGGAAGCACCGAGTCGCTGGGAAGTCTCGGGAGTCATCACAGGTAAGTTTTGTTGTAAGTTGGCTGTGGTCAGTTGCGGCCGCTGGAAGCGAGTCACTTGCAACATGTTGCAGGTGATTTGTTCTCATCTGCGGCATCCCACGCAGCCGTCGTTTGGTGAAGATCCGTTATATCGTCAATGGCAGTTTTATGTAATTGTTTAATGAGTTCGTTTGTATTGCAGATGCATATTGCCGGTCGTCAGGAAGAGGAGTTGCGAGTTGTCCAACGCAGCCGTCAATGCGTTTTAATTGAGCTGCTGGCATTATGGTCGTGGAGTTCGTCTCGTGGCAGAGAAGTCGTCTGTGGGGATTGTAGTTCGGACAATCACCGAAGGGAGCCAGGTGCATCGCGTCTTGTGGCCATAGCTTCAGGATTGGTTGCTTGGGGCCGCCGGTTCGAGATTTGTTGCAGAGAGTCGCCGCAACGAGATTGCCATGGAAATGGATGTAAAAATAGAATTTGGTAAGTATAATATTTGTTGTTTGTTATTTGATGATTGCATTAATTTTTGTTGTTTCAGGTACATTGAGTGGGAATTAGTTTAAGGTAAGTATTATATTTGTGTATATTTGTTTATATAGTAGCGTTTGTTATTGTTTTTCAGGTACTTAAGGAGGAAACTAGTCTTGGGTGAGTATTTATTGATTTAATAATTGCGTTGATTTTTGCTTTTCAGGTACGTTTTGTGAGGGCTAAGTTGGAGGCCCAGGTGCGCCGCGTCTTGTGGCCGTATCGCCAGGAGTGGCAGCTTGGGCCGCCGGTTCGAGGTTTGTTGCAGAGGGCCGCCGCAACTAAATAGGCATGGAAATGGATGCAAGAATAGTATTTGGTAAGTATTATATATGCTATTTGTTAATTATGTTTGCATTAATTTTTGTTGTTTCAGGTGCATTGAGTGGAATTTAATTTAAGGTAAGTATTATTTTGGTGTATCTTTGTTTATATAGTAGCGTTTATTATTGTTTTTCAGGTACTTTAGGACGAAACTAGTCTTGGGAGTATTTATTGCTTTTATAATTGCGTTGATTTTTTGCTTTTCAGGTACGTTTTGTGAGGGCTAAGTTGGAGGCTCTTGTTATTGTGTTATTGCAGCTGGAATGCCGCAATTTTGGAGTCATCAAGTTTGCAATTAGATAAGTATTACATTTTAAATATAAATTTCCCAGTAATAGCTTGTGTTCCTTTGTTTCAATAGTTGATGTCTTTGAAGCTGGAGCTACGTGCTTGTCGTCAGCAGGATGGAGCTGTCCACTAGCATCTGCTACTTTGTCTGTCAGGTTTGTTATTATTTATGTGTCCTTGATTAATTTATGTATTGCATTCTTATTTGTTTTCCTTTCATTACAGGTTAGGAGAGAATTCTTTGAAGATACAGACTGAGGAAAATTATGCAATTTGGGGACTGATTTTGAAGCTTTATAAAATGTCGTTTTAATAGATATAAGTATTTGTAAATTTAATTGGATGTATCCATGTCAAGATTGTTGTCTCTTCCTTGAGTAATTAATGCCAATAAAATGTCGATTTTCTTTTCTAAATTGTCGACTCTAATTGCTAAATTTCTTGTGGGGTCGTCCGATGATCCTTTTTTTAAGAAATGATTGGAGTTTCTTGGCGATGGTGTGGCTACATCAATAACTCTTTGTATAATACTAGCTCTGGCAGCTCTGCTGGTGGTCGGAGGGCTGTCATTGCTAGCTTGCATGGGATTTGGAGTGCCTTTTTCAGGTTCCTTGTCATTCTCTTCGCTCCTTTGTTTTCGGAGCATGTCCTGGTAATTTTCTAGATGTCTTTGCGCTGGGTTGCTTGTATTGGGTGCCATTCTTGGCTTTGCGTTGTTTTTAGAAATTGTCCTACCCTTTTTGGGTATCTTGTTAATGTTTCGGCGCCATTTATTCAGCCGGCTTTGAATGGCAGTGTCGTGGGAAGAAGAACGTGGCCTTCTGTCGTTCATATTTTGGCGGAAAGGATTTAACATCGACTTTCTGGCTGCCTCCTGGCGAGCTTCAGCGATTGATCTGTTCAGGATCGCTGAGCTGTGTGGCAGCCGTGGGGTATTATTGCGTGGAGGAGGGCCTTGACGTCTATAGAAGTTGTTAGTTGCGTCTTTAATTGTGCGTATTTTGTTTGTGTCAATGTTGTTGGCCGCAAGCTTTTGTTTTTCTGCCTTGTAAACGGGGCATCCCTTGTATGCACTAATGTGCTCTCCAGAGCAGTTGACGCAGGTAGCAGGGGTGGTTCTTGGCTTGGTGCAACAGGATGACAGGTGGTCGCCAGCGCATTTCATGCATTTTGGTGGTCTCATGCACGAGTTTTTGGCATGCCTGTAGCCCTGGCATCTGTAGCATTGGACCGGCTCCCGTGTCCTGTTTTTCCTTTCAATATCCACTTTTTGCCCACCGATTTGTTTGAGTGAGATAATTTTGTCATGACTGCCGTCCTTGGCCATGACGATCTCCACTTCAAACATGCGCATGGGGCCGCCTGTAGCCGGGTTCGTCATATTTCTGACGAAGCGCGCGGTGAATCCGAGTGTCAGCAACTCCTTGAAAATCCACGAGCATGGAGTGGAGTGGTGGAGATGTCTGATTACTACTCGGAAGCCCCTCTCAGACTTTGGCTGGTTAGTGAATAGAGGGAAGCCGTTTGCTATAAGGACATCTTTGATTTTGTGGAAGGCGGTCATGTCCTTAGCCTGAATCCTGACCCCGTTCCCTTCAGTTGCCCTGGTAGTGTAGCTGGAGACTCCTGCTGTATAGTTTAGCTTTTCCAGGAGCGGGACAATTTCTTTGACGTCGTCAACGAGTATGGGTGGCGCTCTGCAGCTTTGTGGCACTAGTTTCCAAGGTGGCAGCTCAGGATCTGTATTTTGAGGGGACGGTGTCGTTGCGCTGCGTGCAGGAGCTTTGATGCTGCAGGGTAACGGCTGTAGTAAGTGTTGATTCCTAGTTTTGGATTTTTTTTTTTTTTTTTTTTTTTAAATATTCTCAGCGCCTGTTGGTGCTGTCATTTTATTGTACTCTGATTTTGTTTTAAAATATATAGTTACAATTTATGGCATTTTACAGTTTTGGATCGGCGGCGATTGTGCGCACCATGGTTATGAGAGCTATTTAAGAATTTCAATTTCGAGGAAAATTTTTGATTTGCTTGGCGGCAGTTATACGCGCCATGATTTAAATTGGAATCTAAGATTTAGGATTTTACGTTAAGTTAGCCTTAGCTTATGGTAGTTACAATTTTTATAGGTACTAGTAGTTTAGGTAGTAGTTTTAAGTTTAAGTAATATAGTAAGAAGAAAAATTTGTGGTATTATGGGGAAAGATTTTAGGTGGATGTATATTCTAAAGCTAAAATATTGTGGCATAGGATTCCAGCGATGAGACTCTAGCAGATGGCGGCGACGACGAGCAGTTGCTATCATCCGAGGAGATAGATAGCACTGTTGCCCATCCTTCACTTTGTTTTACTTTGTAGGTGGAGGTACGGAGACAGAATGAATTCTGTTCCGCATCCACAATTTTATTTTGCCTTTGATTACAATAAATGCAATATGTAGGTACAATAATTTGAATTTTTAGAGTATAACATAGCATGGGGTGAGTTTGGGGCTGGACATAGATTAGTATTTAATGTTAAGTTAGTATTTTTCTTTGTAGGCTTTAGATTATAACAGTGACATGGGCTGGTAACATTATCATATGCTTGTTTTGTATACATTTTTTTTAAAATGAAATTATTTGCAATAAACATTAAAATTTTAGACTAACATTGTTTTATTTATTTCTTTTCAGGTACCCCCACCAGAAGGGCAGGAGCACCGCGTCGTTGAGGGCCTCAGGAGTCATCACAGGTAAGTTTTGTTGCATTTTGGCAGTGGTCTGTTGCGGCCACTGGAAGTGGGCCATTTGCAACAAGTATGTCCGGCCGGCGTTGCAGGTTAGTAGTTCTCGGTTTCAGCATCCCTCGCCGCGGTCGTTTGATTAAGGTAAGTTGTATCGTTAGTGGCAAGAATGTAATCCCACGAAGCTGTCATTGCGTTTATATAGAGCTGCTGGCATTATGATGGTGGAGTTCGTCTCGTTGTGGCAGAGAAGTCGTCAGTGAGGATTGTGGCTCGATCAATCACCGAATGAAGCCAGGTGCGCCGCGTCTTGTGGCCATATCGTCGGGATTGGCAGCTTGGGGCCGCCGGTTCGAGATTTGTTACAGAGGGCCGTCGTAACGTTATAGGCATGGAAATGGATGCAAAAATAGTATTTGGTAAGTATTATATATGTTATTTGTTTTTTATGATTGCGTTAATTTTTGTTGTTTCAGGTACATTGAGTGGAAATTAAATTAAGGTAAGTATTATATTTGTGTATATTTGTTTATATGATTGCGTTTGTTATTGTTTTTCAGGTACTTAAAGGAAGCTTGTCTGGGGTGAGTATTGAGTATTTTTTATAATTGCGTTGATTTTGTTTTTGCTTTTCAGGTACGTTTTGTAAGAGCTGGTTTGGAGGACCTTTGTTATTGTGCAATTGCAGCTGGGATGCCGCAGATATGGAGTCATCAAGTTGCAATTAGATAAGTATTACATTTTAAATATAAATTTCCCAGTAATAGCTTGTGTACCCTTGTTTCAATAGTTGGAGTCTTTGAGGCTGGAGCTGCGTGCTTGTCGTCAGCAGGATGGAGCAGGCTAATAGTATCTGCTACTTTGTCTGTCCGGTTTGTTATTATTTATGTGTCCTTGGGTAATTTTTGTATCGCATTCTTATTTAATTTCCTTTCATTACAGGTTAGCGGAAAATTCGTTGAAGATACAGAACTGAGGAGAAATATGCAATTTAAGGACATGTTTTGCAGGATGTTGGTGTGGCATCTGCTCCACGCAATTGCTCTTTATTTATGCAATGGCGTCAGGAGATGGAGACGGCATCATAAAATTGTCGGTTTTTTGTATCTATAATCGCAAAAGTTGGCGATTTTGTTTTGCTATAGTGAGGCCCGTCTCCTGATTTACGTGCGCATCATCGGCAGGATGAGGGCGAATTTTTGTATCTGCTGGATTGCCTGTCAGGTTTGCAATTTTCTGTGTCTTTGATTAATTTAGTATTATATTTTTATTAATTTTCCTTTCTTTATAGGTTGTCGGGAAGTCATTGAGAAAACGGTACTGCGGAGATTTATACAATTTGGAGACGGATTTTAATTCATTTTAATATGATGTTAGTTCCGGGATAGTGATCCTTGTGAGTGCAGAGGCATCAGGAGATGGAGACGGCGTTGTAAGGTTGTCAGTTTTTTGTGTTTATAATCGCGAAAGGTGGCGATTTTGTTTTTCTTTTGCGGAGCCGGTCTTCTCTTGATGGTTGTGTTGGATCACCAGTTGGCTCTGGTTATTGAGGTAAGTGCTTTATTTATTTGTTTTGTTTATTTTCTTATTGGTTAATTGATTTGTTTTCAGGTTTTAGCGTCAACTAATGTAGGCGCTCGTCGATCTGGAAGATTATCAGAGTAGCAGGAAGGATAGATTTTGCTGCTCCGCGCAAGGTGCCCTGATCGGAGCATAGGCAGCTTATATGGCCCGTCAATTGCAGCGCAGCACTGCAAGTAGATTGTATCGGTGATAAGGGATACTACCAGGGACTGTGTGGCAAAGAAAGTTCAGGTAAGTGACGTTGTGCATAAATTGCTGCAGCGAGTCGCCTTTTATTCATCATGTTTCTGCCACACTAATCCTTTTCATATCGATCTACCGATTCATCCTTTATGTCCTAGTTGGTTTTCTCCGCATCGTTTCGTCAGGATCAGCTGGAGTGCGTTGTCTTAGGATTGCTCATCCGGATGCGTTGAGGTGAGGGTATTGTTTATTGTTTTTGTGCCATCCACTAATTGAATTATTATTCCAGATAAATTAGGCTGCGTCGAGAATTTTTTTTAACTTTGTAGGTGGAGGTACGGAGACAGAATGAATTCTGTTCCGCATCCACAACTTTATTTTGCCTTTGATTACAATAAATGCAATATGTAGGTACAATAATTTGAATTTTTGAGTTTAACATAGCATGGGGTGAGTTTGGGGCTTGGACATAGTTTGTTAGTATTAAATTTAAGTTAGTATTTTATATGCATGGATTTCAGACATTGACATGATTGGTAACATTATCAGCTTGCATGTTTTGTTTACATTTATAAAATGAAATTATTTTGCAAAAAACATTAAAATTTTAGACTAACATTGTTTTATTTATTTCTTTTCAGGTACCCCCATCAGAAGGACAGGAGCACCGCGTCGCAGAGAGCCTCAGGAGTCATCACAGGTAAGTTTTGTTGCATTATGGCAGTGGTCTGTTGCGGCCGCTGGAAGTGGGCCACTTGCAACAATTTTGTCCGGCCGGCGATTGCAGGTTAGTTGTTCTTGGTATCGGCATCCATCGCTGCCGTCATTTGGTGAGTATAAGTTGTATCGTCAGTGGCAGTTTTATGCAATTGTTTGAATATATTGCAGATAAAATTGCCGTTCGTCAGGAAGAGGAGTTGCAATGAGTTGCCCCACGCAGCTGTCATTGCATTTTTTGAGAGCTGCTGTCTATATGGTGGTGGAGTCGTCTCGTGGCGAAGAAGTCGTCAGAGAGGATTGTGGCTCGGTCTGTCACCGAAGGAAGCCAGGTGCGCCGCGTCTTGTGGCCATAGCGTCAGGATTGGCAGCTTGGGGCCGCCGTTTTAAGATTTGTAGCAGAGAGCCGCCGCGACGGAATAGTCATGGAAATGGATGCAAAAATAGTATTTGGTGAGTATTATATATGCTATTTGTTAATTATGATTGCATTAATTTTTGTTGTTTCAGGTACATTGAGTGGAATTAATTTAAGGTAAGTATTATATTGGTGTATATTTGTTTATATTGTTGCGTTTATTATTGTTTTTCAGGTACTTAAAGAGGAAGCTAGTCTGGGGTGAGTATTTTATTGCTTTTTTAATTGCGTTGATTTATTTGCTTTTCAGGTACGTTTTGTATGGGCTAAATTGGAGGCCCTTGTCGTTGTGTTATTGCAGCTAGAATGCCACGATTTTGGAGTCATCAAGTTTGCAATTAGATAAGTATTATATTATTAATATATATTTCCCAGTAATAGCTTGTGTTCCCTTGTTTCAATAGTTGAAGTCTTGGAAGCTGGAGCTGCGTGCTTGACGTCAGCAGGATGGAGCCGACTGTTATCGTCTGCTACTTTGTCTGTCCGGTTTGTTGTTATTTATGTGTCCTTGGGTAGTTTTTGTATCGCATTTTTACTTTGTAGGTGGAGGTACGGAGACAGAATGAATTCTGTTCCGCATCCACAATTTTATTTTGCCTTTGATTACAATAAATGCAATATGTAGGTACAATAATTTGAATTTTTGAGTTTAACATAGCTTGGGGTGAGTTTGGGGCTTGGACATAGTTTGTTAGTATTAATTTTTAAGTTAGTATTTTTTAGGCATGGATTTCAGACATTGACATGATTGGTAACATTATCAGCTTGCATGTTTTGTTTACATTTATAAAATGAAATTATTTTGCAAAAAACATTAAAATTTTAGACTAACATTGTTTTATTTATTTCTTTTCAGGTACCCCCATCAGAAGGACAGGAGCACCGCGTCGCAGAGAGCCTCAGGAGTCATCACAGGTAAGTTTTGTTGCATTTTGGCAGTGGTCTGTTGCGGCCGCTGGAAGTGGGCCACTTGCAACAATTTTGTCCGGCCGGCGATTGCAGGTTAGTTGTTCTTGGTATCGGCATCCATCGCTGCCGTCTTTAGGTGAGTATCAGTTGTATCGTCGGTGGCAGTTTTATGCAATTGTTTGAATATATTGCAGATAAAATTGCCGTTCGTCAGGAAGAGGAGTTGCAATGAGTTGCCCCACGCAGCCGTCATTGCATTTCTTGAGAGCCGCTGTCTATATGGTGGTGGAGTCGTCTCTTGGCGAAGAAGTCATCAGAGAGGATTGTGGCTCGGTCTGTCACCGAAGGAAGCCAGGTGCGCCGCGTCTTGTGGCCATAGCGTCAGGATTGGCAGCTTGGGGCCGCCGTTTTAAGATTTGTAGCAGAGAGCCGCCGCAACGGAATAGCCATGGAAATGGATGCAAAAATAGTATTTGGTAAGTATTATATATGCTATTTGTTAATTATGATTGCATTAATTTGTATTGTTTCAGGTACATTGAGTGGAATTAATTTAAGGTAAGTATTATATTGGTGTATATTTGTTTATATTGTTGCGTTTATTATTGTTTTTCAGGTACTTAAAAAGGAAGCTAGTCTGGGGTGAGTATTTTATTGCTTTTTTAATTGCGTTGATTTATTTGCTTTTCAGGTACGTTTTGTGAGGGCTAAATTGGAGGCCCTTGTTATTGTGTTGTTGCAGCTGGAATGCCACGATTTTGGAGTCATCAAGTTGTCAATTAGATAAGTATTATATTATAATTATATTTTTCCCAGTAATAGCTTGTGTTCCCTTGTTTCAATAGTTGTGGTCTTGGAAGCTGGAGCTGCGTGCTTGTCGTCAGCAGGATGAGGCCGTCCACTAGCATCTGCTACTTTGTCTGTCCGGTTTGTTATTATTTATGTGTCCTTGATAATTTTTGTATCGCATTCTTATTTAATTTCCTTTCATTACAGGTTAGCGGAAAATTCGTCGAAGATACAGAACTGAGGAGAAATATACAATTTAAGGACAGGATTTGCAGCATTTTGATGTGGCATCTGCGCCATGCAAATTATCCTTATTTATGCTTTGGCGTCAGGAGATGGAGACGGCATCCTAAAATTGTCAATTTTTTGTGTTTAAAATCGCGAAAGTTGGCGATTTAGTTTTGCTTTTGCGCTGCCTGTCTCCTGATTTACGTGCGCTTCATCGGCAGGATGAGCTCGTCAGGTTTGCATTTTTCTGTGTGTCCTTGATTAGTTTTGTATTATATTCTTATTAATTTTCCTTTCCTTTCAGGTTATCAGGAAATCATTGAAAAAACGGTGCTGGGGAAATTTTTACAATTTGGAGACGGATTTTAATTATTTTTAATATGATGTCAGCTCCGGGATAGTAATCCTTGTTAGTGCAGTGGCATCAGGAGGAGGAGACGGCGTTGTAAGATTGTCAATTTATTGTGTTTATAATCACGAAGGATGGCGATTTTGTTTTTTCTTTGCAGGGCTCGTCTTCTCTTTTTGGTTGCGTTGGATCACCAGTTGGCTGTGTTTGTTGAGGTAAGTGCTTTATTTGTTTGGCTTTGTTTATTTTCTTATTGGGTTATTGTTTTGTTTTCAGGTTTTGGCGTCTCTAGTGTAGGCGCTCGTCGATCTGAGGGAATTTAAGAGTAGCGGATGGATAGATTCTGCAGCTCCGCGCTAAGTGCCCTGAGCGAAGCGTAGGCAGCTTATATGGCCCGTCTATTGCAGTGCAGCACTGCAAGTAGATTGCATCGGTGATAAGAGATACTAATCGGGAAACGTGTGGCAAGAAAGTTCAGGTAAGTGACGTTGTGCATAAATTGCTGCAGCGAGTCGCCTTTTATTCATCATGTTTCTGCCACATTAATCCTTTTCATTTCGATCTACCGATTCATCTTTTATGTCCTGGTTGATTTTCTCCGCCTCGTTTCGTCAGGATCAGCTGGAATGCGTTGTCTTGGGCTTGTTTATCCAGGCGCGTTGAGGTGAGAGTATTGTTTATTATTTTTGTGCATCCACTAATTGAATTATTATTCCAGATAAATTAGGCTGCGTCGAGGAAGGTGATGACAGTGGAAGAATTTGTAAGCAGACAGACGTGCGCTTTTCCATCGGATAGATATATTATTTAAATAGAAATAAGTAGATGTAGATTTAGTTGGATGTGTCCATGTCCAGCTTATTGTTTATTCCTTGAGTGATTAAGGCCATTAAAATGTCAATTTTCTTTTCTAAGTTGTCGACTCTGTTTGCTAAGATAGTTGTGGGACCGTCCAAGAAGTCTTTTTGCGAGTTAGGATTGGAATTTCTTGGCGATTGCATGGCTTCATCAATAAATCTTGGTTTGAAGCTAGCTCTGGCAGCTCTGCTGGTGGTGGGAGGGCTGTCGTTGTTAACTTGCATGGGATTTGAAGTACCTTTTTCAGGTTCCTGGTAATTTTCTTCACTCCTTTGCTTTCGGAGCATGTCCTGGTAATTTTCCAGATGTCTTTGCGCTGGGTTGCTTGTCTTGGATACCAGTCTTGGCTTTGCGTTGTTTTTTGAAGTTGTCCTACCCTTTTTGGGTATCTTGTTTGTGTTTCGGCGCCATTTATTCAGCCGCATCTGAATGGCAGAGTCATGGGAGGAGAAACGTGGCCTTTTGTCGTTCATATTTTGTCGGAAAGGATTTAACATCGACTTTCTGGCTGCTTCCTGGCGGGCTTCAGCGATTGATCTGTTCAGGATTGCTGAGCTGTGTGGCAGCCGAGGGGTGTTATTGCGTGGAGGAGGGCCTTGACGTCTATAAAAGTTATTGGTTGCGTCTTTAATTGTACGTATTTTATTTGTGTCAATGTTGTTTGCCGCAAGCTTTTGTTTTTCGGCCTTGTAAACGGGGCATCCTTTGTATGCACTAATATGCTCTCCAGAGCAGTTGACGCAGGTAGCAGGGGTGGTTCTTGGCTTGGTGCAGCAGGATGACAGGTGGTCGCCAGCGCATTTCATGCATCTTGGTGGCCTCATGCATGAGTTCTTGGCATGCCTGAAGCCCTGGCATCTGTAGCACTGGACCGGCTCCCGTGTCCTGTTTTTCCTTTCAATATCCACTCTTTGCCCACCGATTTGTTTGAGTGAGATAATTTTGTCATGACTGCCGTCCTTGGCCATGACGATCTCCACTTCAAACATGCGCATGGGCCCACCTGTAGCCGGGTTCGTCATATTTCTGACGAAGCGAGCTGTGAATCCGAGCGTCAGCAACTCCTTGACAATCCACGAGCATGGAGTGGAGTGGTGGAGATGTCTGATTACTACTCGGAAGCCCCTCTCGGACTTTGGCTGGTTGGTGAATAGGGGAAAGCCGTTTGCTATAAGGACATCTTTGATTTTGTGGTAGGCGGTCATGTCCTTGGCCTGGATCCTGACCCCGTTCCCTTCAGTTGCCCTGGTAGTGTAGCTGGATACTCCTGCTGTATAGTTTAACTTTTCCAGGAGCGGGACAATTTCTTTGACGTCGTCAACGAGTATGGGTGGCGCTCTGCAGCTTAGTGGCACCAGTTTCCAAGGTGGCAGCTCAGGATCTGTATTTTGAGGGGGTGCCGTCGTTGCACTGCGAGCAGGAGCATTGGTGCTGCAGGGTAACGGCTGGTGTGAGAGTCGATTCCTGGTTTTGGATTCCTCATATACAGATTTGGCTGCCTTACTTTGGAAAACGGGTGTGGTGAGGGGTGGAAAAATGCTGGGAGATTTGAAATTGGAGGTCACGCATAATCGTTTATTTGGCGTCCTGAAACTGGAGCAGTCCAAATCATCGTTTGTCCTCTTGGCCGGAGTTTTCGTTAGAGGAGCCGGAACTGTGGGTGCCACAAAGATTGGACCAGTTCCAGCAGCCATTTCCGAGAAACTCATGAGCTGCTCGTCTGGGCTCCTGGACGGAGATTTAAATAAGTCCCGCTTAGCAGCAGGCCGACTAAGGGTACGAGCTGTTGTTAAATTCACCACTGTGGGCATGGATCTGTTGTTGGATTTTATTTTTAAATCACCTTGAGCATCAGGGCGTAAAGAAGCACTCCTTTGATGAGGGGAAATGCTTCTTTTCCCAGTATTTACAGAGCGAATGGTGGGTTTTTTGCTTAGGCTGAGTTTAGAAGTGTCCGGTTTAGGGTTAAAAATAGACCAGAAAGCTTTGGCAGTTGTACTTGGTCTTTCCTCCTGCTTGCTGTCGTTAATTTGTATAAGTGGTGGAGCAATTTCACCACTGTCAATATCATTGGCTTTGTTGGGTTGAGTTTTTGAATTGGCAAGCGCGGGAGATTTAGAGCAGCTTTCTAAATTTGTTTCGGCGGCTTTATTTATTTGTATGTGTGTATAAGAAGGAGGGGAAGAAGCATTACGTCCAATTTTGGTGGATGAGCTGAGATTTTTCTCTGCGCTGTCGGTGTGTGGGAGAGAGGGGAAATTTCCCATAGCGTCGCTCGGTTTGGCGCCTCTTAATTCTGTGTCCGTATTAGTGGCTGCAGCTGCATTAGTGCAGGTCGCTGTGGTGGATTTGAACTCTCTTTGAGTAGCGTCGGTGTTTGTGAGTGCGGCTGTGTTTGTGTGAGTCATTGTGGGGAGTGAATTTCGCTTGTGTATTTGTGAAGAGAGTGGAGGATAAGATGGCGATTTCCCCTTCGAGATGCTGCTTTTGGCGCCAACATTAGGTGCAGCAGTATTGGTGATCGAGAGGGGGTCTCTTTGGGCATTTTTAGCGTTTATATTCTCTTTCATATTTAGAGAAAGGGAATTAAAGAAATTAAAGGCTACCCAAGAAGAGTTAATTGGGCTTTTCTTTTGATTTGCAGGCAATTTCTTCTGGTTAATATTGACGGAATTAACCAGGGAATTGCCGGACCCGTGAGACATAGGCGAAATATTAACATGAATAGGGGAAGATCGCTCGCTAGAGGTAATTGAGAGTACCTCATCTTCCGAGAAAAGGTGGTCAGAACTGGACATTATTTTATATTTTTTATTATATTTTTTATTATATTTAAAAAATTTAAAAAATTTAAACGATAAATGTGGTGGTATAAATACCCTGGATTTTTTATTTAAATGTGTTCTCCAGTTTATCGTTGCTTTGCTTTGGAATTCCTCCTTCTCTTCTAAAATTTCTCCAGGTGTACTTTCTTCCTTTCTTCTCTTCTCCTTTCCTTTGGTTGAGGCGGCGTCTTTTCGCGGTTGCACAATTACTGTTTTATTGTTCGTTTTCGTTAGACCACTGAATGTTATTAGTTGTCACGGTTTAATACTTTGCGGCCGGAGACAATTTATAACAAATAATTTGTCTATTGACGAACGAGTTTAGTTTAGTTTGCGCGTGAGAGTAATCGGATCGCGAAGCGCGTTTGTTTTAATTAAATATATTTAATTTAATTGTTTATTTATTAATTTATTTAATTTATTTTATTTGTTTATTTAGTTTAATTTGTTTAAACTTTGTTAACATTGCTTTTATTTTTTATTTTTTTTATTTATACATTTTTTTTAACTTTGTAGGTGGAGGTACGGAGACAGAATGAATTCTGTTCCGCATCCACAACTTTATTTTGCCTTTGATTACAATAAATGCAATATGTAGGTACAATAATTTGAATTTTGAGTTTAACATAGCATGGGGTGAGTTTTTGGGGCTTGGACATAGTTAGTTAGTATTAATTTTAAGTTAGTATTTTGTAGGCAAGGATTTCAGACATTGACATGATTGGTAACATTATCAGCTTGCATGTTTGTTTACATTTTTAAAATGAAATTATTTTGCAATAAACATTAAAATTTTAGACTAACATTGTTTTATTTGTTTCTTTTCAGGTACCCCCATCAGAAGGACAGGAGCACCGCGTCGCAGAGAGCCTCAGGAGTCATCACAGGTAAGTTTTGTTGCATTTTGGCGGTGGTCTGTTGCGGCCGCTGGAAGTGGGCAACTTGCAACAAGTTGCAGGTGATTTATTCTCAGCTGCGTCATCCCACGCAGCCGTCGTTTGGTGAAGATCCGATTATATCGTCAATGGCAGCTTTATGCAATTGTTTAGTGAGTTTGTTTGTATTGCAGATGCGTATTGCCGGTCGTCAGGAAGAGTTGCGAAGAGTTGTCCAGCGCAGCCGTCATTGCGTTTTTATTGAGCTGCTGGCATTATGGTCGTGGAGTTCGTCTCGTGGCAGAGAAGTCGTCTGTGGGGATTGTAGTTCGGACAATCACCGAAGGAAGCCAGGTGCGTCGCGTCTTGTGGCCATAGCTTCAGGATTGGTTGCTTGGGGCCGCCGATTCGAGATTTGTTGCAGAGAGCCGCCGCAACGAGATTGCCATGGAAATGGATGTAAAAATAGAAATTGGTAAGTATAATATTTGTTATTTGATGATTGCATTAATTTTTGTTGTTTCAGGTACATTGAGTGGAATTTAATTTAAGGTAAGTATTATAATTGTGTATATTTGTTTATATAACTGCGTTTGTTATTGTTTTTCAGGTACTTATGGGGGAAGCTAGTCTGGGGTGAATATTGCATTGCGTTTATAATTGCGTTGATTTTTTGCTTTTCAGGTACGTTTTGTAGGGGCTAAATTGGAGGCCCTTGTCATTGTGTTATTGCGGCTGGAGTGCCGCGATTTTGGAGTCATCAAGTTTGCAATTAGATAAGTATTATATTATACATATATATTTCCCAGTAATAGCTTGTGTTCCCTTGTTTCAATAGTTGGAGTCTTGGAAGCTGGAGCTGCATGCTTGACGTCAGCAGGATGGAGCTTTTTTACTTTGTAGGTGGAGGTACGGAGACAGAATGAATTCTGTTCCGCATCCACAATTTTATTTTGCCTTTGATTACAATAAATGCAATATGTAGGTACAATAATTTGAATTTTTGAGTTTAACATAGCATGGGGTGAGTTTGGGGCTTGGACATAGTTAGTATTAATTTTAAGTTAGTATTTTTCTTTGTAGGCTTTAGATTATAACAGTGACATGGGCTGGTAACATTATCATATGCTTGTTTTGTATACATTTTTTTTAAAATGAAATTATTTGCAATAAACATTAAAATTTTAGACTAACATTGTTTTATTTATTTCTTTTCAGGTACCCCCACCAGAAGGGCAGGAGCACCGCGTCGTTGAGGGCCTTTTTTACTTTGTAGGTGGAGGTACGGAGACAGAATGAATTCTGTTCCGCATCCACAATTTTATTTTGCCTTTGATTACAATAAATGCAATATGTAGGTACAATAATTTGAATTTTTGAGTTTAACATAGCATGGGGTGAGTTTGGGGCTTGGACATAGTTTGTTAGTATTAATTTTTAAGTTAGTATTTTTTAGGCATGGATTTCAGACATTGACATGATTGGTAACATTATCAGCTTGCATGTTTTGTTTACATTTATAAAATGAAATTATTTTGCAAAAAACATTAAAATTTTAGACTAACATTGTTTTATTTATTTCTTTTCAGGTACCCCCATCAGAAGGACAGGAGCACCGCGTCGCAGAGAGCCTCAGGAGTCATCACAGGTAAGTTTTGTTGCATTTTGGCAGTGGTCTGTTGCGGCCGCTGGAAGTGGGCCACTTGCAACAATTTTGTCCGGCCGGCGATTGCAGGTTAGTTGTTCTTGGTATCGGCATCCATCGCTGCCGTCATTAGGTGAGTATCAGTTGTATCGTCGGTGGCAGTTTTATGCAATTGTTTGAATATATTGCAGATAAAATTGCCGTTCGTCAGGAAGAGGAGTTGCAATGAGTTGCCCCACGCAGCCGTCATTGCATTTCTTGAGAGCCGCTGTCTATATGGTGGTGGAGTCGTCTCTTGGCGAAGAAGTCATCAGAGAGGATTGTGGCTCGGTCTGTCACCGAAGGAAGCCAGGTGCGCCGCGTCTTGTGGCCATAGCGTCAGGATTGGCAGCTTGGGGCCGCCGTTTTAAGATTTGTAGCAGAGAGCCGCCGCAACGGAATAGCCATGGAAATGGATGCAAAAATAGTATTTGGTAAGTATTATATATGCTATTTGTTAATTATGATTGCATTAATTTGTATTGTTTCAGGTACATTGAGTGGAATTAATTTAAGGTAAGTATTATATTGGTGTATATTTGTTTATATTGTTGCGTTTATTATTGTTTTTCAGGTACTTAAAAAGGAAGCTAGTCTGGGGTGAGTATTTTATTGCTTTTTTAATTGCGTTGATTTATTTGCTTTTCAGGTACGTTTTGTGAGGGCTAAATTGGAGGCCCTTGTTATTGTGTTGTTGCAGCTGGAATGCCACGATTTTGGAGTCATCAAGTTGTCAATTAGATAAGTATTATATTTTAAAACTTTGTAGGTGGAGGTACGGAGACAGAATGAATTCTGTTCCGCATCCACAAATTTATTTTGCCTTTGATTACAATTTATGCAATATGTAGGTACAATTATTTGAATTTAGAGTTTAACATTGCATGAGGTGAGTTTGGGGCTTGGACATAGATTAGTATTTAATGTTAAGTTAGTATTTTTTATGAAGGCTTTAGATTATAGACAGAGACATGGACTGGTAACATTATCGTCTTGCATGTTTTGTTTACATTAATAAATTGTAGCGATTTTACAGAAAACATAGAAATTTAGGACTAACATTGTGTAATTTATTTCTTTTCAGGTACCCCCGCCTTTTCTTTCTTTGTAGGTGGAGGTACGGAGACAGAATGAATTCTGTTCCGCATCCACAAATTTATTTTGCCTTTGATTACATTTTATGCAATATGTAGGTACAATTATTTGAATTTAGAGTTTAACATTGCATGGGGTGAGTTTGGGGCTTGGACATAGTTAGTATTTAATATTAAGTTAGTATTTTTTTTCATAGGCTTTAGATTATAGACAGAGACATGGACTGGTAACATTATCATCTTGCATGTTTTGTTTACATTAATAAATTGAAATTAATTTACAAAAAACATTGAAATTTAGTACTAATATTGTACAATTTATTTCTTTTCAGGTACCCCCGCCAGAAGGACGGAAGGACCGAGTTGCTGGAGTCCTCGAGAGTCATTGGAGGTGAGTATTAGATGTGTTTGGCAGGGAATTTGCTACGGACGCTGGATGCGCGCCACTTGCAACATTTATGTCCGGATAGCGTTGCAGGTAATTTATAGGTGGAGAGTTTATCCCGCGCCGCTGTCATTTGGTGGTTCTCTCTGCCACCCTCAGTGGTAGATGTATGCAATTATTTATGGAGTTTGTTAAATTGCAGGTCAGCTTTGCCGGTCGTCATTGTTGTGGAGGGATCTGTCTCGTTTTGGCAGAGGCGTCGTCAGTTTAGATTGCGGCTTGGTCGTTCAACGAGAGTAGCTAGGTGCGCCGCGTCTTGTTGCCATTTCGCCAGGTTTGGCAGCTTGGAGCCTCCGGAACAGGATTAGTTGCCGAGGCCGTCGCAACGATTGGGGCCATGGAAATGTGTGAAAATAGAGATTGGGTGAGTATTTATTGTTATGATAGTGTAATTTTGTGTTTTTTCAGGAAATTAATGGGAGGTAAGTAGAAGGTAAGTATTGTGTTTATAATTGTTTGTTATTATTATTAATGCATTTATTTTGGTTTTGATTTCAGGTACATTAGGTGGAAGCTGATCTGGTGGTGAGTTTTCCAATTGTTTTTTTTTTTTTTTTTTTTTTTTTAATATTTTCAGCGTATGGTGACGCTGTCATTTTATTGTCCTTTGATTTTTGCTTAAAAATATACAGAGACAATTTGTGGCAAATTACATTTTCGGATTTTTTTTTGGCTGCAGAATGCGTGCCATAATTACAAGTATTTATAATTTAAATTTACAGGAGATATTTTTGAAAAATTTGGCGGCTTTTTGCGCGCCTTGTTTTTGAAATATGTGTCGGTAGTTTTTTTGCACGCCATGTTTTTGAAATATTTGGCGGCAGTTTTTGCGCGCCATGGTTTAAATTTGAATATTACTTTACTTAGGAAATAGCTTATAACAAGGAGAAAATAGTTTTGTTTAAGTAACCTAGGAATATAGTTGAGCGATGACATGGTATCCAGCGATGATACTATAACCGATGGCGGCGAGGATGAGCAGTTGCTGTCGTCAGATGAGATGGATAAAACCGATGCCCATCCTCCGCTTTGGTTCACTTTCTGGCCGTCCATTAGTTGTTGTTGTTGCTGCTGGCTTCACTTTTAGCTACTGTTTCGCGCGCGCCTCTGTCGGTTTTATAATCACAACTGACTTGCAAAATTAGGCTAGGCGCGTAGGCGGGCTTTTTCGATAGCTCAAAGGCACGGCGGAATATCGATATGCTATCAATTTCACGGCAGCTCATTATCGATATTTCGCGCCCTTTTGTTTGGCGGGCTTATCGGCTATTATATTTGCAGCCAGCCTATCGCCTATCGGGCAGAAATACTGGAATTGTTCAGGTTAGTATTTTTGGAATTCCAGTATTTCTCCTGCGCTATGTCCGTATCAATGGCATATTCAAGAAAGGGTCTCACTTCTCCAATGGGAAAAAGAAGCAGAGAAATTGCGTGTTATTTCTTATTGTAGATATTTGTTTTCCTGCGCATTTCCCATAGTAATCCTGTTTATGCTTTCAGTGGTGCTGTTTACGTTGATGCTGCGGAGATGCAAGTATGCAGCGGCCGGCGTGGCCAGTCAACATTGGTGCACACACAACTTTTGTGGAGGAGAAACGTGTGCCGCAGTCCGCGTCATCTAAAGGCTTATGTTTGTCTGTGTGTGTGCGTGAGTATAGTCTGCCTGATGTTCCCATTTGAGCCGAGTCTAATGCTTGTATCTTCTTAACATTTGCAGGCTTTGTTTATGTGAGTTGTGATGTTGCTTTCTCCTTTCTGATACTGCAAAAGAAAAATATTATTAATGCTGTCAGCGTAGCTGCTCATCTCGCCGCCGCAGAGATGACATCGTGTGCCAGGCAGCGGCCAGTCTGGCCCGTCCGGCATGATGCAAGCGTTCAGACTGTGGCGGGTGAAGAAATGCGCCGCAGCCCATCGACGTCTGCAGGAAACGCTCCGGTATGACAGAATTGCAGTTTCATACAAATCTGAGTGCAAAATAGAAATTTTCCAGTTTTCTTTCTTCCAGACTTGGAACGTCGGTGACTGCCATCCCGGATGATTGCCCAGTGGCCAAGTAAGGAGTCGGAAAAGCAGTGAACGGCAGGCTCGCCATTGCACTCAGCAGGAGTCCGTAAGGAAGGATCTGTCCGAGGGAAAATCGACGTCTCATAATTCGCCTATTGCACAACTGCTGTTGCCGCCGATGGTGGCGACCGCGTCTCCGCTGTTGCTGCTGCTGGTGGTGCCCGCGTCGCTGCTGCTGCCGCTGCTGGTGGTGACTGCGACGCTGCTGCTGGAGGTGACTGCGTCGCTGCTGCTGTTGGTGGTGACTGCGTGGCTGCTGCTGCTGGTGGTGACCGCGCCGATGCTGCTGCTTCCGGTGGCAACTGCGTCGCTGCTGTTGCTGCTGGTGTTGACTGCGTCGCTGCTACTGTTGCTGCTGGTGGTGACTGCGCCGCTGCATGCTGCTGCTGCCAGTGGCGACTGCGTCGCTGCTGCTGCCTCTGCTGGTGGTGACTGCGCCGCTGCTGTTGCCGCCACTGGTAGCGACCGCGTCGACGCTGTTGCTGCTGCTGGAGGTGCCCGCGTCGCTGCTGCTGCCGCTGCTGGTGGTGACTGCGCCGTTGCTGCTGGAGGTGACTGCGTCGCTGCTGCTGTTGGTGGTGACTGCGTGGCTGCTGCTGCTGGTGGTGACCGCGCCGATGCTGCTGCTTCCGGTGGCAACTGCGTCGCTGCTGTTGCTGCTGGTGGTGACTGCGTCGCTGCTACTGTTGCTGCTGGTGGTGACTGCGCCGCTGCTGCTGCTGCTGCCAGTGGCGACTGCGTCGCTGCTGCTGCCTCTGCTGGTGGTGACTGCGCCGCTGCTGTTGCCGCCACTGGTAGCGACCGCGTCGACGCTGTTGCTGCTGCTGGTGGTGCCCGCGTCGCTGCTGCTGCCGCTGCTGGTGGTGACTGCGCCGTTGCTGCTGGAGGTGACTGCGTCGCTGCTGCTGTTGGTGGTGACTGCGTGGCTGCTGCTGCTGGTGGTGACCGCGCCGATGCTGCTGCTTCCGGTGGCAACTGCGTCGCTGCTGTTGCTGCTGGTGGTGACTGCGTCGCTGCTACTGTTGCTGCTGGTGGTGACTGCGCCGCTGCTGCTGCTACTGCCAGTGGCGACTGCGTCGCTGCTGCTGCCTCTGCTGGTGGTGACTGCGCCGCTGCTGTTGCCGCCACTGGTAGCGACCGCGTCGACGCTGTTGCTGCTGCCGGTGGTGCCCGCGTCGCTGCTGCTGCCGCTGCTGGTGGTGACTGCGCCGTTGCTGCTGGAGGTGACTGCGTCGCTGCTGCTGTTGGTGGTGACTGCGTGGCTGCTGCTGCTGGTGGTGACCGCGCCGATGCTGCTGCTTCCGGTGGCAACTGCGTCGCTGCTGTTGCTGCTGGTGGTGACTGCGTCGCTGCTACTGTTGCTGCTGGTGGTGACTGCGCCGCTGCTGCTGCTGCTGCCCGTGGCGACTGCGTCGCTGCTGCTGCCTCTGCTGGTGGTGGCTGCGCCGCTGCTGTTGCCGCCACTGGTGGCGACCGCGTCGACGCTGTTGCTGCTGCTGGAGGTGCCCGCGTCGCTGCTGCTGCCGCTGCTGGTGGTGACTGCGCCGATGCTGCTGGAGGTGACTGCGTCGCTGCTGCTGTTGGTGGTGACTGCGTGGCTGTTGCTGCTGGTAGCGGAGATTGTTTCAGGCACAAATCTATCATACATCGGATCACCGGTGATGCATTCACCATCTCGCCAGGATAGCGCAATTTGAGTGCGTAGTCTATATCATCCAGTAGGTGTATTAAGTTTAATTTTACCATTTATATGTAAGATATTTCCCTTTTTTTTTTTTTTTTTTTTTTTTTTTTTTTTTTTTTTTTTTTTTTTTTAAAATAACCTGTAAGTGAGCCTTTAGCCTTTTTTTTTTTTATTTATTTCTTTACTATTTATATATTTTGCCACCCCTTCCGCCAGTTTTGGTTAATTCTGTCTTTTGCTTGTCTCTGATTTATTTTAATTTTGTTCCTGGTCTCCTTCGTAGTCAGGTAAGATTATTCTCTGTACATTCAGTGGTTGTCCTTTAAATCTTTCTATGATTTCCTGTCTGGTTAGATCGCCCCTTCTATATTGCTTATTATATAGGTTGATTTCTGATTCACACCATCTATCTGGAGGCCACTTTTGGCTTTCCCTTTCCCTTCTTTCTCTCTCTTCTTGTTTATTTATTCTTCTAATCTCTTCCTCTTCTTCCTCTAGTCTCAGCAGGGTGGGGAGTTCAATTAGATGTGTTTGCCTAATTTTATCTCTCTCCTTTCGCTTTTTTAGGGTTCTGCAATCATCTAGATCAGGGATTTTTAGAAGTTTAGGTGAGAGGGTTTGTCCAGTCTGTTTTAGGGTGATATGGTCCCTTGTCATTTTCAAGTACCTCTGCCTGCTTCTTTCTAGCCTGTTCGGGATTAAGTGCCTAGAGAAGATCCTGCGAACAGCTATATTAGGGTGTGATTTTATGGTTTCTGTGAACCTGTGGACAGCCTGTTGGTAGAATTCTTCTACTGTTTTGACTCCAAAACGGTACCTTATAGTTTCGTTTTTCGTATATCTTCCCACTCGACATATGTCTCTCACTTTCTTATTTTCCACAGTTTGAATCCGTCTTATCTGTGCATCCGTGACAAGGGGACCCCAGGCTGCTATGGCATACTGCCATATTGGTGACAGGACTGACTTAAGGATCAGTATTTTAGTCTTTGTAGGGAGTTTGCTCTTTCCGTTTAAGACCCATGTCATTTTTCTGTAGGCTGTAGTGTATTTGCCCACCAGCTTTGTGACGTGGGAACTAAGGGTTAGCTTGCTGTCAAGAATTACGCCAAGGTATGATTGTTTGTTTTCAGTCTTTATTGTTTGGCCCTTTATCTTCATAGTCTTTAGATTTGTTGGTAAGTTGTTTTTTAATGTGAAGATTACATGTCCAGTTTTAGCAGAGTTTATTGATATACCCCATTTGTCCGCCCAGTCGGAAAATGACTTAAGGTAGTTTTCGTTGTTTCTTGTGGCAGCAGTTGGTATTATGTCTGAGCTGAGGACCATAGTGTCGTCTGCGTATGTTGAGAGCATAATTCTTTCTGTTGGTGAGGGGCGGTGGATATGTGGAAGAGGCATGTCTGAGGAGAAGATTGAGTATAGTAGTGGTCCAAGATTGCTTCCTTGAGGCACACCTGCGCCTATTTGTCCTGTTCTCGAAGTCTCTCCAGTTTGGTCTTTGACCTCAAACGTTCTATTTGTAAGGTAGCTCTCCAGAATGATGTATAGGTTGTAAGGCAGTATCTTAGCTAGCTTAAGTAATAGGCCTTCATGCCAAACCCTATCGAAAGCTTCTGTTATGTCAAGAAAAACCGCTGAGCAGTATTCCTTTTTCTCAAAAGCCTCTAGAATGAACTGTGTGACCCTGGCTATTTGCTGCTCAGTTCCGTGCTCTTTTCTAAAGCCAAATTGGTGCAGAGGTATAGCTTTTTTGAATAGGTCTACCTTAAAAAGTCTTTTTAAGAGTAGTCTTTCAAAAATTTTTGAGAGTCCCGAAAGTAGACTAATCGGCCTATATGAACTTGGCTCGTTTGTACTTTTCCCTGGTTTTAGAATCATTTTTACCTGTGCATGCTTCCAGGCTTCTGGGTAGTATCCTAATCTAAGTATGGAGTTATAGATTAGGATAAGGTACAAGGTAGCTTTAGTCGGTAGGGTTTTTATTAGCTGGTTTGTTATAAGGTCTTTTCCCGGTGCTTTACTGTTCTTTAAGTTTTTTATTTCGTCATTCAATTCCTTTAGAGTAATGGGTTGATTATGTGGGTTTTTGTTTAGATTATGTCGTTCGGTTTGCATGCTTTCCTTAATTATTCTTAGTTCAGTATTAACTCTACTTATGTGGTAATCAGGTACATTATTATTTGGCTTAAATCTTCCTTCCAAGTGGGAGACAAATGCTTCTGTTGTTTCCTTTATCGTTTTTGTCCATTTAGGTCCGTCTTGGGTTTCTAATTTGAGGGGAAAATTAGGCTGATTTGTCCTTTTGCCTTCGTCTAGCAGTTTCCACATTTTTCTCATTCTGTCCGGGTTATTTGTGTCTATTCCTTCAACTTGCTCATTGATTCTATTTTCTCTCAAGACTTTTATCGCTTTTTTTAGTCGATTTTCAGCAGCTTTTAGTTTAGCTTTGTCCTCGTCCATTCTAGTAGCTTTAAAAATTCTGCTTAGTGTTCGTTTTTCCTCCAACAATCTGCTTGTGGTTTCGTCCAGTGTTAGGGTGTGATTTTTTCTGTTAGCTTGCCCATGCCTTCTTCTGGAGTTGTCAGGTGTTCTTAGGGTGGGAGTTGATTCCGCAACCGAGTCCTTTATGTTTTTCATGAAGATATTTATTGCGTCGTTTATATCTTCTGCTACCCTTATCTCAGTGTTTAATAGTATCTTTCTTTCCAGGACTTTCTTAAAAAGCTCAATGTTAGTGTTTTTCTTGAGGATATTGTGGTTTTGTTTTTGCAAGAAGAGAGTGTTTATATCTAGGTTTATTTCTAGTAATATGGGAAGATGGTCTGAGGATAGATCCGCCCTTGAAGAAATTCTTTTTTCAAATCTTCCTAGCCCTTTACAAATGGAGAAATCTATTGCTGACGGGTTTTTCCTTGTGTCGTGCGGGAAGTGTGTCGCACCGCCAGTAGCAATGATCTCTGCCAAAGAGTCTGCTTGGACTGCTTCGAAGAGTGCGGCGCCACGTTGACAGGCGCGTATACAGCCCCATTGCCTATGTTTTGCATTCCAGTCGCCACATAGGATGAACTTGGACTGCCCTCCCAAGGTTTTCTCAGCAAAATTGAGAACGTCAGTAAAATGGTGGGACGACCACTTTGGAGAGGGCGGACAGTAAACAGATGCTATTACTATCATTTCGCTGCGTCTGTTGTTGTCTGGCAGCAAGACTATTGGTGCACTCTGTATGCATTCTTTTTCTATTGGTTTTAAAGCCATGTGTCGGATCCTGCTGTTTACTATGGTGGCGACTCCTCCTCTCTTGCTAGAGACAGGATTTTGGGCTAGGTATGTGAAAAATCCTGGCATCTCTAATTTGGTGGATTTGTTGTCAAGTCTGGTTTCAGTGACTATGACTATGTGGGCATCAATATTTCCGATGAACAGCTTGAGTTCATCTAATTTATTGTTAATCCCACCAGCATTCCAAAAAGCGATTTTAAGGATATCCCTATTTCCCGACTGAGCCATAAGAAGCGTCACTTTCTGTTGATACTAGAAAGAGCGTTTAGACAAAGATTGGATCTCGGAAAGGATTTTTTGGAGATTTTGGACAATCTTTTCTTTGGTTTAGTAGGCTGGTGACGATTTCTAGGAGGTTGTTGAGCTTCTTTTCCATCCCTTCAATGCGATTTAGTAGGTATTGCTCCTGACTCAGCTCCTTGGATCCGTAATTAGTGATATCTTGTGCTATTGGGGGTGGGCGGAAGTGAGTGAGATGTGTGTTTGCCGGATTTAGGACGCTGTCTGGATTTTTCCTGCTTTCTTCTAGGGACGCCAGGATCTCTTTGCTAGTTGTCGGCGGGCTTGTTTCCTTCCTCAGTTTCTTGTCCAGATTCCTCATTCTATTTAGGCGTTTGCTTATAGATATATTCCTTTGCGTCATCTTTACTTGTCTTATTTTAGCAGGTATTTTAGTGTTGTTTACGGTGCGTGGGGGGGGGTTTGTGTAGGGCTGTTTATTGCGGGACGTCTGAAGGTGCGTGGGTTTTGGGTAGGGCTGTTTATTGCGGGGCGTCTGGAGGTGCGTTGGTTTTGGGTAGGGCTGTTTATTGCGGGGCGTCTGGAGGTGCTTGGGTTGTGAGTGTAAGGATTGGATTTTGTTAATGGATAATCTTTGCTTTGCTTCTTGGAAAGCAGGACATCCTTTATAGCTGCTTACGTGGCTTCCATTACAATTTGCACAAACAGCCGGAAGGTTTTTGGGTTTGGTGCATGAAACCGTGGCGTGCTGTTGGCCACATTTCATGCATTTAAACGGGTTTCTGCAATAATTCCTTGTATGCCCAAAACACTGACAGCGATGACATTGCGTAGGATCCTTTGATACCCGTTTCCTTTCGACCTTGACCCTTTGTCCTCCAAGGGATTTTAATAGCAGGACCTTGAGATGGCTGCCGTCAGCCTTGGGTACAACTTCAACCTCATGAATGCGCATAGGATTTCTTGTGTCCCTAAACTGCATTGCCCTGATGAGTTTTGTAGCTATACCGATATCTTGTAGTTGGCTTTCAATCCATTTGGTCGGGGTTGACTGGTGGAGATGCCTAATTACAATTTGGAAGCCTTTTTCACTCTTTGGCTGGTGGGAGTGGAGTGGTATGTTTGCCTCAAGAAGAACATTCTGAATTGAATTGTAGGCGTCCATTGTTTTAGCCTGGATTCTTATGTTGTTGCCGAGTTCAGCTTTGGTGGTAAAGCTATTGACCCCGGCTTTATAATTTAACTTTTCTATTAGCGGAATAATCTGCTGGATGTTGGTCAAGAAGATAGATGGTGGTTTCCTGCTAGCTGGAATCGTTTTCCAGGGCGGTAGGTCGATGTTAGTTACTGTGTTAGAGGGACTAGTTGCTGGGGCTGTGTCCATTTCAGCTGACTTCTGCAAAGATTCTCTTCTCGAGTCTTGCCGAATTTTAATAGCTACTTTGCTTTTGAATATGGGTGTTTCGGCAGGTAGATTTGTGACCCCCAGATCATCATCAGAGAAGTCATCGCGTATTCTAACCTTTTTGTTAGAAGTTTGGAGTAGGCCCTCATCCAGACAGTCCCCACGTCGCTTCCCAGGAGTTTTGGGAGAGCTCAGTGTTTTAGTTAGGTTTTTTCTAGCTGCTCTCGGTGAGCGTCCGAGGGCGGCAGAGTCATGTTTTGCGTTGGGTAAGTTTTGCATTGGAGTTGGAGAGCGTTTTGCATTTTCTCTAACCAATTCTGCAAAAGTTTTGACGGGAAAAATGTTCTGAATAGCTGTGGGTTTGCCTGCGTGAGTGACAGCACTGATAGCTGTGACAGCACTGATTGTTGTGACGTCACTAATTGCTGGGCCTGGGTTTGAGTCTTGGGCAGAAAGCGATGCGCTTCTGGCGGGATTTATTGGTTTTGTCTGACGTAAGTATGTGTCGGAGGGAGAAGCTTCTTTGGCGGTTTTTGATGATTTGGTTGCATTTGTGTAATTATGTTGTGTGGGTATGTTTATAAGTACTTTGGTGGGAAGCAGGTTTTGTGATGCTATGTGTTCATCTGTGTGGGTGAGTGTCTTGGCTGCAATGCTTGGTGCTTGGTTTTGGGAGAGGGGTGAGGGGCTTTTGGCGGCCTGTGCTGGCTTTGTTTCACGTAAGTATGTGTGGGAGGGAGAAGCTGCTTTAGCGGTTTTTGATGCTGTGGTAGCATTATTGTCGTTGTATTGTGTGGGCGAGTTTATATGTGTTTTGGCGGGAATAAAGTTTTGTGTTGTTTTGTGTTTGTTTGTGTGGGTGAGTGTCTTGGCTGCTATGCTCGCTGCTGCTATTGCTGGGTTTTTGGCGTTTTTTTTTTACTTTGTAGGTGGAGGTACGGAGACAGAATGAATTCTGTTCCGCATCCACAACTTTATTTTGCCTTTGATTACAATAAATGCAATATGTAGGTACAATAATTTGAATTTTTGAGTTTAACATAGCATGGGGTGAGTTTGGGGCTTGGACATAGTTAGTATTAATTTTAAGTTAGTATTTTGTAGGCAAGGATTTCAGACATTGATATGATTGGTAACATTATCAGCTTGCATGTTTGTTTACATTTTTAAAATGAAATTATTTTGCAATAAACATTAAAATTTTAGACTAACATTGTTTTGTTTATTTCTTTTCAGGTACCCCCATCAGAAGGACAGGAGCACCGCGTCGCAGAGAGCCTCAGGAGTCATCACAGGTAAGTTTTGTTGCATTTTGGCGGTGGTCTGTTGCGGCCGCTGGAAGTGGGCAACTTGCAACAAGTTGCAGGTGATTTGTTCTCAGCTGCGTCATCCCACGCAGCCGTCGTTTGGTGAAGATCCGATTATATCGTCAATGGCAGCTTTATGCAATTGTTTAATGAGTTTGTTTGTATTGTAGATGCATATTGCCGGTCGTCGGGAAGAGTTGCGAATAGTTGTCCAGCGCAGCCGTCATTGCGTTTTTATTGAGCGAAGGAAGCCAGGTGCGTCGCGTCTTGTGGCCATAGCTTCAGGATTGGTTGCTTGAGGCCGCCAGTTCGAGATTTGTTGCAGAGAGCCGCCGCAACGAGATTGCCATGGAAATGGATGTAAAAATAGAATTTGGTAAGTATTATATATGCTATTTGTTAATTATGATTGCATTAATTTTTGTTGTTTCAGGTACATTGAGTGGAATTTAATTTAAGGTAAGTATTATATTGGTGTATATTTGTTTATATAGTTGCGTTTATTATTGTTTTTCAGGTACTTAAAGAGGAAGCTAGTCTGGGGTGAGTATTTGATTGCTTTTATAATTGCGTTGATTTATTTGCTTTTCAGGTACGTTTTGTATGGGCTAAATTGGAGGCCCTTGTCATTGTGTTATTGCAGCTGGAAAGCCACGATTTTGGAGTCATCAAGTTTGCAATTAGATAAGTATTATATTATAAATATATATTTCCCAGTAATAGCTTGTGTTCCCTTTTTTCAATAGTTGAAGTCTTGGAAGCTGGAGCTGCGTGCTTGACGTCAGCAGGATGGGGCCGTCTGTTATCGTCTGCTACTTTGTTTGTCCGGTTTGTTATTATTTATGTGTCCTTGAGTAGTTTTTATATCGCATTCTTATTTATTTTCCTTTCATTGCAGGTTAGGAGAGAATTCGTCGATGATGCAGGACAGGGGAGAAATATACAATTTGAGGACAAGTTTTGCAGCGTAAGGGTGTGGCATCTGCGCCACGCAAATGATCTTTATTAAAGCATTGGCGTCAGGAGGTGGAGACGGTATCATAAAATTGTCAGATTTTTGTATCTATAATCGCAAATGTTGGCGATTTTGTTTTGCTTTGACGGGGCCCGTCTCCTGGTTTGCGTGCGCGTCATCGGCAGGATGAGGTCGTATTTTTGTGTCTGCTGGTTTGCCTGTCAGGTTTGTAATTTCCTGTGTGTCCTTGATTAATTTATTATTATATTATTATTAATTTTCCTTTCATTATAGATTCTCAGGAATTCATTGGAAAAAAAAACGGAATTGTGGAAATTATACAATTTGGAGACGGATTTTAATTCTTTTTAATTTGATGTCAGCTCCGGGATAATGATCCTTGTTAGTGCAGTGGCATCAGGAGGTGGAGACGGCGTTGTAAGATTGTCAAATTTTTGTGTTTATAATCACAAAATATGGTGATTTTGTTTTTCTTTGCAGGGCTCGTCTTCTCTTGTTGGTTGCTTTGGATCACCAGTTGGCTGTGTTTATTGAGGTAAGTGCTTTATTTGATTGTCTTTGTTAATTTTCTTATTGGTTAATTGTTTTGTTTTCAGGTTTAGCGTCTCTAATGTAGGCGCTCGTCGATCTGAGAGAATTTAAGAGTAGTGGAAAGGATAGATTTTGCAGCTCCGCGCTGAGAGCCCTGAACGAAGCGTAGGCAGCTTATATGGCCCGTCTATTGCAGTGCAGCACTGCAAGTGGATTGCATCGGAGATAAGGGATACTAATCGGGACCGTGTGGCAAGGAGGTTCAGGTAAGTGACGTTGTGCATAAATTGCTGCAGCGAGTCGCCTTTTATTCATCATGTTTCTGCCACACTAATCCTTTTCGTATCGATCTACCGCTTCATCTTATAGGACTTGGTTGTATTTTTCGTATCTTTCATCAGTATCAGCTGGAGTGCGTTTTCGTAAGCTTGATTATCCGGATGCTTTGAGGTGTGAGTATTGATTATATTGATTATATTTTAATTCCATTATCTAATTGAATTTGTATTCTAAGGAAATTAGGCTGTGTCGAGGAAGGAGATGACCGAGCAAGAGTTTGGGAGCAGACTGACGTGCGCTTTTCCATCGGATATAGATGTTGTTAGAATAAGTATAAGTAAATGTAGGATTAATTGGAAGTTTCCATGTCAGGATTGTTAACTCTTCCTTGTATGATTAAGGCCAATAAACTGTCAATTTTCTTCTCTAAATTGTCGACTCTATTTGCTAAGTTTGTTGTGTGGTCGTCCAAGAAGCCTTTTTGCGAGTTAGGATTGTAGTTTATTGGCGATGGCGTGGCTTCATCTATAAATCTTGGCTTGAAGCTAGCTCTAGCAGCTCTGCTGGTGGTAGGAGGGCTGTCATTTCTAACTTGCATGGGATTTGAAGTACCTTTTTCAGGTTCCTGGTCGTTTTCTTCACTCCTTTGTTTTCGGAGCATGTCCTGGTAATTTTCCAGATGTCTTTGCGCTGGGTTGCTTGTCTTGGGTGCCATTCTTGGCTTTGCATTGTTTTTTGAAGTTATCCTACCCTTTTTGGGTAACTTATTAGTGTTTCGGCGCCATTTATTCAGCCGCGTCTGAATGGCAGTGTCATGGGAGGAAAAACGTGGCCTTCTGTCATTCATATTCTGTCGGAATGGATTTAGCATCGACTTTCTGGCTGCTTCCTGGCGGGCTTCAGCGATTGATCTGTTCAGGATTGCTGAGCTGTGTGGCAGCCGAGGGGTGTTATTGCGTGGAGGAGGGCCTTGACGTCTATAAAAGTTGTTGGTTGCGTCTTTAATTATGCGTATTTTATTTGTGTCAATGTTGTTTGCCGCAAGCTTTTGTTTTTCAGCCTTGTAAACAGGACATCCCTTGTATGCACTAATGTGCTCTCCAGAGCAGTTGATGCAGGTAGCAGGGGTGGTTCTTGGCTTGGTGCAACAGGATGACAGGTGGTCGCCAGCGCATTTCATGCATCTTGGAGGCCTCATGCATGAGTTCTTGGCATGCCTGAAGCCCTGGCATCTGTAGCACTGGACCGGCTCCCGTGTCCTGTTTTTCCTTTCAATATCCACTCTTTGCCCACCGATTTGTTTGAGTGAGATAATTTTGTCATGACTGCCGTCCTTGGCCATGACGATCTCAACTTCAAACATGCGCATGGGCCCACCTGTAGCCGGGTTCGTCATATTTTTTAACATTTCAGGTGGAGGTACGGAGACAGAATGAATTCTGTTCCGCATCCACTACTTTATTTTGCCTTTGATTACATTTTATGCAATATATAGGTACAATAATTTGAATTTTGAGTTTAACATAGCTTAGGGTGAGTTTGGGGCTTGGACATAGTTAGTATTAAATTATAGTTAGTATTATTGTAGACTTGGATTTCAGACAATGACATGGATTGGTAACATTATTGACTTGCATGTTTAGTTTACATTTTTAAAATAGAATTATTTTACAATAAACATTAAAATTTTAGGCTAACATTGTTTTATTTATTTCTTTTCAGGTACCTCCGCCAGAAGGACGGAAGCACCGAGTCGCTGGGAAGTCTCAAGAGTCATCACAGGTAAGATTTGTTGCATTTTTGCAGTGTTCTGTTGCGGCCGCTGGAAGTGGGCCACTTGCAACAAGTATGTCCGGCCGGTGTTGCAGGTTATTTGTACTCGGTTTTAGCATTCCTCGCCACGGTCGTTTAGTGAAGGTAAGTTGTATCGTCAGTGGCTAGAATTTAATCCCACGCGGCTGTCATTGCGTTTTTGTAGAGCTGCTGGCATTATGATGGTGGAGTTCGTCTCGTGAAGTCGTCAGTGAAGATTGTAGCTCGGTCTATCACCGAGAGAAGCCATATGCGCCGCATCTTGTGGCCGTAATCGCCAGGAGTGGCAGTTTGGGGCCGCCGGTTCAAGGTTTGTTGCAGAGGGCCGCCGCAACAAAATAGGCATGGAAATGGATGCAAAAATAGTATATGGTAAGTATTATATATGCTATTTGTTAATTATGATTGCATTAATTTTAGTAGTTTCAGGTACATTGAGTGGAGTTTAATTTAAGGTAAGTATTGTGTTTGTGTATATTTGTATTTATAATTGCGTTTGTTATTGTTTTTCAGGTACTTAAGGAGGAAGCTAGTCTGGGGTGAGTATTGTATTTGCTTTTATAATTGCGTTGATTTTAATTTTATTTTTGCTTTTCAGGTACATTTTGTAATAGCTAGTTTGGAGGACCTTTGTTATTGTGCTATTGGAGCTGGAATGCCGCGGTTTTGGAGTCATCAAGTTGCAATTAGATAAGTATTATATTTTAAATATATATTTCCCAGTAATAGCTTGTGTTCCCTTGTATCATTAGTTGCAGTCTTGGAAGCTGGGGCTGCGTGCTTGACATCATCAGGTTGGAGCTGTCTATTAGCATCTGCTGCTTTGTCTGTCCGGTTAGTTATTGTATGTATGCTCTTGAGTTATTTTTGTATCGAATTATTGTTTATTTTCCTTTTATTGTAGGTTAGCGGAGAGATCGTTGAAGATACGATACTGAGGAGAAATATTCATTTTAAGGACGAAATTTGCAGCTTATTAATGTGGCGTCAGCTCCGCGCTGGTGATCCTTGTTAATGCAGTGGCATCCGGAGGTGGAGACGGCGTTTTAGGGTTATTAATTTTTTGCGTTTGTATTCGCGAAAATTGACGATTTCGTTTTATTTTTGCGTTGCCCACCTCCTCTTGTCGGATGCATTAGATGTGGATCAGCAGTTGGCTGTGGTCAAGTAGGTAAGTGCATTTGATTGTTGTTTAATTTGTTAATGATTAATTGTTTTATTTTTAGGTTTTAGCGTCAGTTCTTGTAGGCGCTCGTCAGTCTGAGTTTTGAGAGAGATTGGAGGCAGACAGAAGTGCGCTTTTCCATCAGATAAAGATGAAGATGTCGTTTTAATAGATATAAGTATTTGTAAGTTTAATTGGATGTATCCATGTCAAGATTGTTGTCTCTTCCTTGAGTAATTAATGCCAATAAAATGTCGATTTTCTTTTCTAAATTGTCGACTCTAATTGCTAAGTTTCTTGTGGGGTCGTCCGATAATCCTTTTTGTAAGAAATGATTGGAGTTTCTTGGCGATGGTGTGGCTACATCAATAACTCTTGGTTTAAAACTAGCTCTGGCAGCTTTGCTGGTGGTCGGAGGGCTGTCATTGCTAGCTTGCATGGGATTTGAGTTACCTTTTTTAGGTTCATGGTCATTTTCTTCACTCCTTTGTTTTCGGAGCATGTCCTGGTAATTTTCCAGATGTCTTTGCGCTGGATTGCTTGTCTTGGATACCAGTCTTGGCTTTGCATTGTTTTTTGAAGTTTTCCTACCCTTTTTGGGTATATTGTTTGAGTTTCGGCGCCATTTATTCAGACGCATCTGAATGGCAGTGTCATGCGAGGAAAATCGTGGCCTTCTGTCGTTAATATTTTGTCGGAAAGGATTTGACATTGACTTTCTGGCTGCCTCCTGGCGAGCTTCAGCGATTGATCTGTTCAGGATCGCTGAGCTGTGTGGCAGCCGTGGGGTATTATTGCGTGGAGGAGGGCCTTGACGTCTATAAATGTTGTTCGTTGCGTCTTTAATTGTTCGTATTTTATTTGCGTCAATGTTGTTGGCCGCAAGCTTTTGTTTTTCTGCCTTGTAAACGGGGCATCCCTTGTATGCACTAATGTGCTCTCCAGAGCAGTTGACGCAGGTAGCGGGGGTGGTTCTTGGCTTGGTGCAACAGGATGACAGGTGGTCGCCAGCGCATTTCATGCATTTTGGTGGTCTCATGCACGAGTTTTTGGCATGCCTGTAGCCCTGGCATCTGTAGCATTGGACCGGCTCCCGTGTCCTGTTTTTCCTTTCAATATCCACTTTTTGTCCACCGATTTGTTTGAGTGAGATAATTTTATCATGACTGCCGTCCTTGGCCATGACGATCTCCACTTCAAACATGCGCATAGGGCCGCCTGTGGCCGGGTTCGTCATATTTCTGACGAAGCGCGCGGTGAATCCGAGTGTCAGCAACTCCTTGACAATCCACGAGCATGGAGTGGAGTGGTGGAGATGTCTGATTACTACTCGGAAGCCTCTCTCGGACTTTGGCTGGTTAGTGATTTTTGCCTTTGTAGGTGGAGGTACGGAGACAGAATGAATTCTGTTCCGCATCCACAATTTTATTTTGCCTTTGATTACAATAAATGCAATATGTAGGTACAATAATTTGAATTTTTAGAGTATAACATAGCATGGGGTGAGTTTGGGGCTGGACATAGATTAGTATTTAATGTTAAGTTAGTATTTTTCTTTGTAGGCTTTAGATTATAACAGTGACATGGGCTGGTAACATTATCATATGCTTGTTTTGTATACATTTTTTTTAAAATGAAATTATTTGCAATAAACATTAAAATTTTAGACTAACATTGTTTTATTTATTTCTTTTCAGGTACCCCCACCAGAAGGGCAGGAGCACCGCGTCGTTGAGGGCCTCAGGAGTCATCACAGGTAAGTTTTGTTGCATTTTGGCAGTGGTCTGTTGCGGCCACTGGAAGTGGGCCATTTGCAACAAGTATGTCCGGCCGGCGTTGCAGGTTAGTAGTTCTCGGTTTCGGCATCCCTCGCCGCGGTCGTTTGATTAAGGTAAGTTGTATCGTTAGTGGCAAGAATGTAATCCCACGAAGCTGTCATTGCGTTTATATAGAGCTGCTGGCATTATGATGGTGGAGTTCGTCTCGTTGTGGCAGAGAAGTCGTCAGTGAGGATTGTGGCTCGATCAATCACCGAATGAAGCCCGGTGCGCCGCGTCTTGTGGCCATATCGTCGGGATTGGCAGCTTGGGGCCGCCGGTTCGAGATTTGTTACAGAGGGCCGTCGTAACGTTATAGGCATGGAAATGGATGCAAAAATAGTATTTGGTAAGTATTATATATGTTATTTGTTTTTTATGATTGCGTTAATTTTTGTTGTTTCAGGTACATTGAGTGGAAATTAAATTAAGGTAAGTATTATATTTGTGTATATTTGTTTATATGATTGCGTTTGTTATTGTTTTTCAGGTACTTAAAGGAAGCTTGTCTGGGGTGAGTATTGAGTATTTTTTATAATTGCGTTGATTTTGTTTTTGCTTTTCAGGTACGTTTTGTAAGAGCTGGTTTGGAGGACCTTTGTTATTGTGCAATTGCAGCTGGGATGCCGCAGATATGGAGTCATCAAGTTGCAATTAGATAAGTATTACATTTTAAATATAAATTTCCCAGTAATAGCTTGTGTACCCTTGTTTCAATAGTTGGAGTCTTTGAGGCTGGAGCTGCGTGCTTGTCGTCAGCAGGATGGAGCAGGCTAATAGTATCTGCTACTTTGTCTGTCCGGTTTGTTATTATTTATGTGTCCTTGGGTAATTTTTGTATCGCATTCTTATTTAATTTCCTTTCATTACAGGTTAGCGGAAAATTCGTTGAAGATACAGAACTGAGGAGAAATATGCAATTTAAGGACATGTTTTGCAGGATGTTGGTGTGGCATCTGCTCCACGCAATTGCTCTTTATTTATGCAATGGCGTCAGGAGATGGAGACGGCATCATAAAATTGTCGGTTTTTTGTATCTATAATCGCAAAAGTTGGCGATTTTGTTTTGCTATAGTGAGGCCCGTCTCCTGATTTACGTGCGCATCATCGGCAGGATGAGGGCGAATTTTTGTATCTGCTGGATTGCCTGTCAGGTTTGCAATTTTCTGTGTCTTTGATTAATTTAGTATTATATTTTTATTAATTTTCCTTTCTTTATAGGTTGTCGGGAAGTCATTGAGAAAACGGTACTGCGGAGATTTATACAATTTGGAGACGGATTTTAATTCATTTTAATATGGTGTTAGTTCCGGGATAGTGATCCTTGTGAGTGCAGTGGCATCAGGAGATGGAGACGGCGTTGTAAGGTTGTCAGTTTTTTGTGTTTATAATCGCGAAGGGTGGCGATTTTGTTTTTCTTTTGCGGAGCCGGTCTTCTCTTGATGGTTGTGTTGGATCACCAGTTGGCTCTGGTTATTGAGGTAAGTGCTTTATTTATTTGTTTTGTTTATTTTCTTATTGGTTAATTGATTTGTTTTCAGGTTTTAGCGTCAACTAATGTAGGCGCTCGTCGATCTGGAAGATTATCTGAGTAGCAGGAAGGATAGTTTTTGCTGCTCCGCGCAAGGTGCCCTGATCGGAGCATAGGCAGCTTATATGGCCCGTCAATTGCAGCGCAGCACTGCAAGTAGATTGTATCGGTGATAAGGGATACTACCAGGGACTGTGTGGCAAAGAAAGTTCAGGTAAGTGACGTTGTGCATAAATTGCTGCAGCGAGTCGCCTTTTATTCATCATGTTTCTGCCACACTAATCCTTTTCATATCGATCTACCGATTCATCCTTTATGTCCTAGTTGGTTTTCTCCGCATCGTTTCGTCAGGATCAGCTGGAGTGCGTTGTCTTAGGATTGCTCATCCGGATGCGTTGAGGTGAGGGTATTGTTTATTGTTTTTGTGCCATCCACTAATTGAATTATTATTCCAGATAAATTAGGCTGCGTCGAGAAGGGTGGTGACAGTGGAGGAGGTTTATAAGCAGACAGACGTGCGCTTTTCCATCGGATAAAGATATCGTTTATTTAGATGTAAGAGGATATAGATTTAATTTGATGTGTCCATGTCAAGATTATTGTTTCTTATTTGTAAGATTAAGGCCATTAAAATGTCAATTTTCTTTTCTAAGTTGTCGACTCTGTTTGCTAAGGTTGTTGTGGGGCCGTCAGAGAAGCCTTTTTGTGAGTTAAGATTGGAGTTTCTTGGCGATTGCATGGCTTCATCAATAAATCTTGGTTTGAAGCTAGCTCTGGCAGCTCTGCTGGTGGTAGGAGGGCTGTCTTTGCTAACTTGCGTGGGATTTGAAGAACCTTTTTCAGGTTCCTGGTCATTTTCTTCACTCCTTTGTTTTCGGAGCATGTCCTGGTAATTTTCCAGGTGTCTTTGCGCTGGGTTGCTTGTCTTGGATGCAAGTCTTGTCTTTGCATTATTTTTTGATGTAATCCTACCCTTTTTGGGTAATTTATTAGTGTTTCGGCGCCATTTATTCAGTCGCGTCTGAATGGCAGTGTCATGGGAGGAAAAGCGTGGCCTTCTGTCATTCATGTTCTGTCGGAAAGGATTTGACACCGACTTTCTGGCAGCCTCCTGGCGTGCTTCAGCAATTGATCTGCTCAGGATTGTTGAGCTGTGTGGCAGCCGTGGGGTGTTATTGCGTGGAGGAGGGCCTTGACGTTTATAGAAGTTGTTAGTTGCGTCTTTAATTGTACGTATTTTGTTTATGTCAATATTGTTAGCCGCAAGCTTTTGTTTTTCGGCCTTGTAAACGGGGCATCCCTTGTATGCACTAATGTGCTCTCCAGAGCAGTTGACGCAGGTAGCAGGGGTGGTTCTTGGCTTAGTGCAGCAGGATGACAGGTGATCGCCAGCGCATTTCATGCATCTTGGTGGCCTCATGCATGAGTTTTTGGCATGCCTGTAGCCCTGGCATCTGTAGCACTGGACCGGCTCCCGTGTCCTGTTTTTCCTTTCAATATCCACCCTTTGCCCACCAATTTGTTTGAGTGAGATAATTTTGTCATGACTGCCGTCCTTGGCCATGACAATCTCCACTTCAAACATTCGCATGGGGCCACCTGTAGCCGGATTCGTCATGTTTCTGACGAAGCGCGCTGAGAATCCGAGCGTCAGCAACTCCTTGACAATCCACGAGCATGGAGTGGAGTGGTGGAGATGTCTGATTACAACTCGGAAGCCCCTCTCGGACTTTGGCTGGTTGGAGAATAGGGGAAAGCCGTTTGCTATAAGGACATCTTTATTTTTTTTACTTTGTAGGTGGAGGTACGGAGACAGAATGAATTCTGTTCCGCATCCACAACTTTATTTTGCCTTTGATTACAATAAATGCAATATGTAGGTACAATAATTTGAATTTTAGAGTATAACATAGCATGGGGTGAGTTTGGGGCTGGACATATTTTAGTATTTAATGTTAAGTTAGTATTTTTCTTTGTAGGCTTTAGATTATAACAGTGACATGGGCTGGTAACATTATCATATGCTTGTTTTGTATACATTTTTTTTTAAAATGAAATTATTTGCAATAAACATTAAAATTTTAGACTAACATTGTTTTATTTATTTCTTTTCAGGTACCCCCACCAGAAGGGCAGGAGCACCGCATCGTTGAGGGCCTCAGGAGTCATCACAGGTAAGTTTTGTTGCATTTTGGCAGTGGTCTGTTGCGGCCACTGGAAGTGGGCCATTTGCAACAAGTATGTCCGGCCGGCGTTGCAGGTTAGTAGTTCTCGGTTTCAGCATCCCTCGCCGCGGTCATTTGATTAAGGTAAGTTGTATCGTTAGTGGCAAGAATGTAATCCCACGAAGCTGTCATTGCGTTTATATAGAGCTGCTGGCATTATGATGGTGGAGTTCGTCTCGTTGTGGCAGAGAAGTCGTCAGTGAGGATTGTGGCTCGATCTATCACCGAATGAAGCCAGGTGCGCCGCGTCTTGTGGCCATATCGTCGGGATTGGCAGCTTGGGGCCGCCAGTTCGAGATTTGTTACAGAGGGCCGTCGTAACGTTATAGGCATGGAAATGGATGCAAAAATAGTATTTGGTAAGTATTATATATGTTATTTGTTTTTTATGATTGCGTTAATTTTTGTTGTTTCAGGTACATTGAGTGGAAATTAAATTAAGGTAAGTATTATATTTGTGTATATTTGTTTATATGATTGCGTTTGTTATTGTTTTTCAGGTACTTAAAGGAAGCTTGTCTGGGGTGAGTATTGAGTATTTTTTATAATTGCGTTGATTTTGTTTTTGCTTTTCAGGTACGTTTTGTAAGAGCTGGTTTGGAGGACCTTTGTTATTGTGCAATTGCAGCTGGGATGCCGCAGATATGGAGTCATCAAGTTGCAATTAGATAAGTATTACATTTTAAATATAAATTTCCCAGTAATAGCTTGTGTACCCTTGTTTCAATAGTTGGAGTCTTTGAGGCTGGAGCTGCGTGCTTGTCGTCAGCAGGATGGAGCAGGCTAATAGTATCTGCTACTTTGTCTGTCCGGTTTGTTATTATTTATGTGTCCTTGGGTAATTTTTGTATCGCATTCTTATTTAATTTCCTTTCATTACAGGTTAGCGGAAAATTCGTTGAAGATACAGAACTGAGGAGAAATATGCAATTTAAGGACATGTTTTGCAGGATGTTGGTGTGGCATCTGCGCCACGCAATTGCTCTTTATTTATGCAATGGCGTCAGGAGATGGAGACGGCATCATAAAATTGTCGGTTTTTTGTATCTATAATCGCAAAAGTTGGCGATTTTGTTTTGCTATAGTGAGGCCCGTCTCCTGATTTACGTGCGCATCATCGGCAGGATGAGGGCGAATTTTTGTATCTGCTGGATTGCCTGTCAGGTTTGCAATTTTCTGTGTCTTTGATTAATTTAGTATTATATTTTTATTAATTTTCCTTTCTTTATAGGTTGTCGGGAAGTCATTGAGAAAACGGTATTGCGGAGATTTATACAATTTGGAGACGGATTTTAATTCATTTTAATATGAAGTTAGTTCCGGGATAGTGATCCTTGTGAGTGCAGTGGCATCAGGAGATGGAGACGGCGTTGTAAGGTTGTCAGTTTTTTGTGTTTATAATCGCGAAAGGTGGCGATTTTGTTTTTCTTTTGCGGAGCCGGTCTTCTCTTGATGGTTGTGTTGGATCACCAGTTGGCTCTGGTTATTGAGGTAAGTGCTTTATTTATTTGTTTTGTTTATTTTCTTATTGGTTAATTGATTTGTTTTCAGGTTTTAGCGTCAACTAATGTAGGCGCTCGTCGATCTGGAAGATTATCAGAGTAGCAGGAAGGATAGATTTTGCTGCTCCGCGCAAGGTGCCCTGATCGGAGCATAGGCAGCTTATATGGCCCGTCAATTGCAGCGCAGCACTGCAAGTAGATTGTATCGGTGATAAGGGATACTACCAGGGACTGTGTGGCGAAGAAAGTTCAGGTAAGTGACGTTGTGCATAAATTGCTGCAGCGAGTCGCCTTTTATTCATCATGTTTCTGCCACACTAATCCTTTTCATATCGATCTACCGATTCATCCTTTATGTCCTAGTTGGTTTTCTCCGCATCGTTTCGTCAGGATCAGCTGGAGTGCGTTGTCTTAGGATTGCTCATCCGGATGCGTTGAGGTGAGGGTATTGTTTATTGTTTTTGTGCCATCCACTAATTGAATTATTATTCCAGATAAATTAGGCTGCGTCGAGAAGGGTGGTGACAGTGGAGGAGGTTTATAAGCAGACAGACGTGCGCTTTTCCATCGGATAAAGATATCGTTTATTTAGATGTAAGAGGATATAGATTTAATTTGATGTGTCCATGTCAAGATTATTGTTTCTTATTTGTAAGATTAAGGCCATTAAAATGTCAATTTTCTTTTCTAAGTTGTCGACTCTGTTTGCTAAGGTTGTTGTGGGGCCGTCAGAGAAGCCTTTTTGTGAGTTAAGATTGGAGTTTCTTGGCGATTGCATGGCTTCATCAATAAATCTTGGTTTGAAGCTAGCTCTGGCAGCTCTGCTGGTGGTAGGAGGGCTGTCTTTGCTAACTTGCGTGGGATTTGAAGAACCTTTTTCAGGTTCCTGGTCATTTTCTTCACTCCTTTGTTTTCGGAGCATGTCCTGGTAATTTTCCAGGTGTCTTTGCGCTGGGTTGCTTGTCTTGGATGCAAGTCTTGTCTTTGCATTATTTTTTGATGTAATCCTACCCTTTTTGGGTAATTTATTAGTGTTTCGGCGCCATTTATTCAGTCGCGTCTGAATGGCAGTGTCATGGGAGGAAAAGCGTGGCCTTCTGTCATTCATGTTCTGTCGGAAAGGATTTGACACCGACTTTCTGGCAGCCTCCTGGCGTGCTTCAGCAATTGATCTGCTCAGGATTGTTGAGCTGTGTGGAAGCCGTGGGGTGTTATTGCGTGGAGGAGGGCCTTGACGTTTATAGAAGTTGTTAGTTGCGTCTTTAATTGTACGTATTTTGTTTATGTCGATATTGTTAGCCGCAAGCTTTTGTTTTTCGGCCTTGTAAACGGGGCATCCCTTGTATGCACTAATGTGCTCTCCAGAGCAGTTGACGCAGGTAGCAGGGGTGGTTCTTGGCTTAGTGCAGCAGGATGACAGGTGATCGCCAGCGCATTTCATGCATCTTGGTGGCCTCATGCATGAGTTTTTGGCATGCCTGTAGCCCTGGCATCTGTAGCACTGGACCGGCTCCCGTGTCCTGTTTTTCCTTTCAATATCCACCCTTTGCCCACCAATTTGTTTGAGTGAGATAATTTTGTCATGACTGCCGTCCTTGGCCATGACAATCTCCACTTCAAACATTCGCATGGGGCCACCTGTAGCCGGATTCGTCATGTTTCTGACGAAGCGCGCTGAGAATCCGAGCGTCAGCAACTCCTTGACAATCCACGAGCATGGAGTGGAGTGGTGGAGATGTCTGATTACAACTCGGAAGCCCCTCTCGGACTTTGGCTGGTTGGAGAATAGGGGAAAGCCGTTTGCTATAAGGACATCTTTAATTTTGTGGTAGGCGGTCATGTCCTTAGCCTGAATCCTGACCCCGTTCCCTTCAGTTGCCCTGGTAGTGTAGCTGGAGACTCCTGCTGTATAATTTAGTTTTTCCAGGAGCGGGACAATTTCTTTAACATCGTCGACAAGTATGGGTGGAGCTCTGCAGCTTAGTGGCACAAGTTTCCAAGGTGGCAGCTCAGCATCTGTATTTTGAGGAGGTGGCATCGTTGCGCTGCGTGCAGGAGCATTGGTGCTGCAGGGTAACGGCTGGTGTGAGTGTAGATTCCTAGTTTTGGATTCCTCATATACAGATTTGGCTGCCTTGCTTTGAAAAACGGGTGTGGTGAGGGGTGGGAAAATGCTGGGAGACTTGAGATTGGTGGTCACGCATAATCGTTTACTTGGCGTCTTAAAACTGGAGCAGTCCAGGTCGTCATTAGTTCTCTTGGCCGGGGTTTTTGTAGTTGGCGCCGGAACTGAAGGTGCCACTAAGATTGGACCTGTTCCAGCAACCACTTCCGAGAAACTCATGGGCTGCTCGTCTGGGCTCTTGGACGGTGATTTAAATAAGTCCCGCTTGGCGGCAGGCCGACTAAGGGTGCGAGTTGTTGCTAAATTCCCCACAGTGGGCATGGATCTATTGTTGGGTTTTGATTTTAAATCACCCAGGGCATCAGGGCGTAAAGAATCACTCCTATGATGAGGGGAAGTGCTTCTTTTCCCAGTATTTACAGAGCGAATGGTGGGTTTCTTGTTTAGGCTGAGTTTAGAAATGTCCGGCTTAGGGTTAAAAATTGACCAAAAAGCGTTGACAGTTGTACTAGGTTTTTCCTCCTGCTTGCTTTCGTTAATTTGTATAAGTGGGGAAACGATTTCCCCACTGTCATTATCATTGTCTTTTTTGAGATAAGAGTCAAGATTGGCAAGCGCGGCAGATCTAGAGGAGCTTTCTAAATTAGTTTTGGTGGCTTTATTTATTTGTGTGTGTGTATAAGTAGGAGGGGAAAAAGCATTACGTCCAATTTTGGTTGATGAGCTGGGATTTTTCTTTGCGCTGTCGCTGTGTGAGAGCGAGGGGAAATTTCCCATAGCGTCGCTCGGTTTGTCGCCTCTTAATTCTATGTCCGTATTAGTGGCTGCGGCTGCATTAGTGCTGGTCGCTGTGGTGGGTAAAGACTCTCTTTGAGTAGCGTCGGTGTTTGAGTATGCTCCTGTATTTGTTTGAGTCATTGTGGGGAGTGAATTTCGCTTTTGTATTTGTGAAGAGAATGGAGGAGAAGAAGGCGATTTCCCCTTCGAGATGCTGCTTTTGGCGCCAACATTGACTGCAGCAGTATTGGTAATCGAGAGGGGGTCTATTTGGGCATTTTTTGCATTTATATTCTCTTTCATATTTAGAGAAAGGGAATTAAAGAAATTCATGGCTACCCAAGAAGAGTTAGTTGGGCTTTTCTTTTGTTTTAAAGGCAATTTCTTCTGGTTAATATTGGTCGTTTTAACCAGGGAATTGCCAGACCCGTGAGACATAGGCGAAATATTTACGTGAATAGGGGAAGATCGCTCGCTAGAGGTAATTGAAAGCACCTCGTCTTCAGAGAAAAGGTGGTCAGAACTGGACATGTTTTTTTTATTTATTTTATTTAAAATATGTATTATTTTTATTAAAAATAAAAAGAATATTGCGATAGTTGTGGTGGTATAAATACCCTTGATTTTTGATTTAATGTGTTCTCCAGTTTATTGTGTCTTTGATTTGAGTTTCCTCCTTCTCTTATAAAATTTCTCCAGGTGTACTTTCTTCCTTTCGTCTTTATGTTTCTTCTCCTTTTTCCTTTTGGTTATGGCGGCGTCTTTTCCAAATTGCACAAATAGTTCACTGTTATTCGCTTTTCGTTTGACTAATAATGTTTATTGTTGTCGCGGTTTTGAACTTTGCGGCCGGAAGACAATTTTAAACAATTAATTTGTCTACTAGAAGGACGATTTTAGTTAATTTGCGCGTGGGGGAATTTGGCAAGCAATCGCGTTTATTGTTATTAAATAAGTTTAATTTAATTGTTTATTTAATTATTTAATATATTTTATTTATTTATTTTTTTATCTTTGTAGGTGGAGGTACGGAGACAGAATGAATTCTGTTCCGCATCCACAAATTTATTTTGCCTTTGATTACATTTTATGCAATATGTAGGTACAATTATTTGAATTTAGAGTTTAACATTGCATGGGGTGAGTTTGGGGCTTGGACATAGTTAGTATTTAATATTAAGTTAGTATTTTTTTTCATAGGCTTTAGATTATAGACAGAGACATGGACTGGTAACATTATCATCTTGCATGTTTTGTTTACATTAATAAATTGAAATTAATTTACAAAAAACATTGAAATTTAGTACTAATATTGTACAATTTATTTCTTTTCAGGTACCCCCGCCAGAAGGACGGAAGGACCGAGTTGCTGGAGTCCTCGAGAGTCATTGGAGGTGAGTATTAGATGTGTTTGGCAGGGAATTTGCTACGGACGCTGGATGCGCGCCACTTGCAACATTTATGTCCGGATAGCGTTGCAGGTAATTTATAGGTGGAGAGTTTATCCCGCGCCGCTGTCATTTGGTGGTTCTCTATGCCACCCTCAGTGGTAGATGTATGCAATTATTTATGGAGTTTGTTAAATTGCAGGTCAGCTTTGCCGGTCGTCATTGTTGTGGAGGGATCTGTCTCGTTTTGGCAGAGGCGTCGTCAGTTTAGATTGCGGCTTGGTCGTTCAACGAGAGTAGCTAGGTGCGCCGCGTCTTGTTGCCATTTCGCCAGGTTTGGCAGCTTGGAGCCTCCGGAACAGGATTAGTTGCCGAGGCCGTCGCAACGATTGGGGCCATGGAAATGTGTGAAAATAGAGATTGGGTGAGTATTTATTGTTATGATAGTGTAATTTTGTGTTTTTTCAGGAAATTAATGGGAGGTAAGTAGAAGGTAAGTATTGTGTTTATAATTGTTTGTTATTATTATTAATGCATTTATTTTGGTTTTGATTTCAGGTACATTAGGTGGAAGCTGATCTGGTGGTGAGTTTTCCAATTGTTTTTTGCAATTTGTTTGCTTGTTTATATGATTAATGCCTTTATTTTGATTTTGATTTCAGGTACATTAGGAGGAAGCTAATCTGGTGGTGAGTATTCTAATTGTTTTTTTTGGTTTTTTGTAATTTGTTTGTTTGTTTTTATAATTAATGCATTTATTTTTGGTTTTAATTTCAGGTACATTAGGTGGAAGCTAATCTGGTGGTGAGTGTTCTAATAGTTTTTTTTTTTTTTTTGGTTGTATTAACATTTTGTTTTTTCAGGAACGTTTTGTAACTAATTTGGAGGCCCTTTGTTTTTGGAACATAGCAACAGGAGAGCCGCGGGCTTAGTGTCGTCGAGTTGGCAATTAGATAAGTGTTTTGTTAAAGTTCGTAAATCCCAGTATTAGCTTGTGCTTCCTTGTTTCAGAGTTTACGAGCTTGAAAGAAGCATTTGCGTGCTTATTGTCAGCGGGATAGAGTCGCCTGTTGGCGTCTATTTATTTGACTGTCTGGTTTGTTAATTTATATTTGTCCTTAATTAAATTTTCTTTTGTATCATATTCTTATTAATTTCCCTTCGTTGTAGGTTTTCGGAAAATTCGTGGATGATGCGATACTGAGGAAAAGTATACAATTTGGGAACAAATAGTGCGATTGATTTGTGTGGCGTCAGCTCCGCGCTAGTGATCCTTATTGGAGTAGTGGCATCAGGAGGTGGAGACGGCATCGTAATGTTGTCGATTTTTTTGTGTTAAAAGGCAAAAAGTTGGCTATTTTGTATTACGTTTGATGGAGCCGTCTCCTCTTGTCTAGTGCATAGGATGTGGGTAAGCTATGTCTGCAGTGGGTGAGATATTTGCTTTATTTGATTTGATTTTATTTTGTTTATTTAATTTGTTGTTGATTGTTTGCTTTTAGGTTTTAGCGTCTTTTACTTTGTAGGTGGAGGTACGGAGACAGAATGAATTCTGTTCCGCATCCACAACTTTATTTTGCCTTTGATTACAATAAATGCAATATGTAGGTACAATAATTTGAATTTTTGAGTTTAACATAGCATGGGGTGAGTTTGGGGCTTGGTTTCAACTTTACTGGTGGAGGTACGGAGACAGAATGACTTCTGTTCCGCATCCACAATTTATTTTGCCTTTGATTACATTTTGTGCAATATATAGGTACAATTATTTGAATTTAGAATTTAACATTGCATGAGGTGAGTTGGGGATTTGGACATAGTTAGTATTTAATATTTAGTTAGTATTTTTTTTTTTTTTGCTTTAGGCTTAGATTATAGACAGAAACATGGACTGGTAACATTATCATCTTATATGTTTTGTTTACATTAATAATTTGTAGTAATTTTACAAAAAACATTGAAATTAGGTACTAATATTATACATTTTATTTCTTTTCAGGTACCCCCGCCAGAAGGACGGAAGCACCGAGTTGCTGGAGGCCTCAAGAGTCATTGGAGGTGAGTATTAGTTGTGATTTGGCAGGAAATTTGCTTCGGACGCTGGATGCGCGCCACTTGCCATATGTATGTCCGGAAAGCGTTGCAGGTAATTTATTGGTGGTAAGAATATGACGCGCCGCTGTCATTTGTTGGTTTTCTCTTCCACCCTCAGTGGTAGATGTTTGCGATTATTTATTTAGCTTGTTAAATTGCAGGTCAGCTTCGGCGGTCGTCGGGAAGAGGATGCCTGAAGAAAGGTCCGGAACAGCGGTCGTCACGTAGTTTTGGAGCTGCTGCCATTATTGTGGTGTGATCTGTCTCATTATGGCAGAGGAGTCGACAGTGATGATTGTGGCTTGGTCGTTCATCTAGGGTGGCTAGGTGCGCCGCGTTTTGTGGCCATTTCGTCAGGGTTTGCAGCTTGGAGCCTCCGGAACGTGATTAGTTGCCGAGGGCCGTCGCAACGATTGGGGCCATGGAAATGGAAGTAAAATTAGAGATTGGGTGAGTATTATATTTGTTATTTGATTTTGTGATTGTGTCATTTTGTGTTTTTTCAGGTACGTTTAGTGGGAGGTAAGTATGATATTTATAATTTTTTGTTTTTATAATTATTGCATTAATTTTGTTTTGTTTTATTTTTGTTTTTCAGGTACATTAGGTAGAAGCTAGTCTGGTGGTAAGTGTTATAATTGTTTTTAAGGTTGCATTAATATTTTGTTTTTCAGCTGCGTTTTGTAACTAATTGGGAGGCCCTTTGTTTTTGGAACATGGCAGCGGAAAAGCCGCGGGTTTAGGGTCGTCGAGTTGGCAATTAGATAAGTGTTTTGTTAAAGTAATTAATTCCCAGTTTTAGCTTGTGCTTCCTCGTTTCAGAATTTACAATCTTGGAAAGAGCAGTTGCATGCTTATCGTCAGCAAGATGGAGCCGCCTGTTGTCGCCTATTGTCGCCTGGTTATTTGCCTGTCCGGTTTGCTTTGTCCTTAATTAATTATATTTTGTATCATATTCTTATTAAAATTTTTCCTTTCGTTGTAGGTTAGCGGAAAATCCGTGGGAGATGCGATACTGAGGAAAGGAATTTTGTGTTTTTCTTTTCAGGTACATTTGGTGGGAGGTAAGTATTATATTTATAATTTATGTGTTTTTATAATTATTGCATTAATTTTGTTTTTGTTTTTCAGGTACATTTGGTGGAAGCTAATCTGGTGGTGAGTATTTTAATTGTTTTATGGTTACATTAGTCTTTTGTTTTACAGGTACGTTTTGTGACTAATTTGGAGGCCCTTTGTTTTTGAAACATTGCAACAGGAGAGCCGCGGGTTTAGTGTCGTCGAATTGGCAATTAGATAAGTGTTTATTTAAAGTAAATAATTCCCAGTATTAGCTTGTGCTTCCTTGTTTCAGAGTTCACAATCTTGGAAAAAGCAGTTGCGTGCTTTTCATCAGCAGGATAGAGTCGCCTGTTGGCGTCTATTAATTTGCCTGTCCGGTTTGTAAATTTATATTTGTCCTTAATTAATTTTCTTTGTATCCTATTCTTATTAATTTTCTTTTCGTTGTAGGTTTTCGGAAAAATTTGTGGAAGATGCGATACTGAGGAAAAGTATACAATTTGAGGACAAGTGGTACGGTTTAATTGTGTGACGTCAGCTCCGCGCTAGTGATCCTTATTGGAGAAGTGGCATCAGGAGGTGGAGACGGCATCGTAATGATGTCGATTTTTTTTGTGTTAAAAGGCAAAAAGTTGGCTTTTTTGTTTTACGTTTGGTGGAGCCGTCTCCTCTTGTCTAATGCATAGGATGTGGGTAAGCTATGTCTGCAGTGGGTGAGGTATTTGCTTTGTTTGATTTTATTTTGTTTATTTAATTTGTTGTTGATTGTTTACTTTTAGGTTTTAGCGTCAACTCGCTGTTGGCGCTCGTCAAGCTGGAAATTTATGGGAGCAGCAGAGTGTCCTGTTCGACGAGGTGGAAGCGTTGTTGGCCCGTCTTTTGCAGAGCATCAATTTGTGTAGATTTCAGCGTTGATAATAGATACTTCAAAGGACCGTGCGGCAAAAATTTCAGGTAAGTGACGTTGTGCATAAATTGCTGCAGCGAGTCGCCTTATATTCATCATGTTTCTGCCGAGCTAATCCTTTTCATATCGATCTTCCGATTCGTCTTTTAGGCTCTGGTTGGTTTTTTCCGTATCGTATCGTCAGGATCAGCTGGAGTGCGTTGTCGTAGGCTTGTTTATTTTTTTTTTTTTTTTTTTTAATATTTTCAGCGTATGGTGACGCTGTCATTTTATTGTCCTTTGATTTTTGCTTAAAAATATACAGAGACAATTTGTGGCAAATTACATTTTCGGATTTTTTTTTGGCTGCAGAATGCGTGCCATAATTACAAGTATTTATAATTTAAATTTACAGGAGATATTTTTGAAAAATTTGGCGGCTTTTTGCGCGCCTTGTTTTTGAAATATGTGTCGGTAGTTTTTTTGCACGCCATGTTTTTGAAATATTTGGCGGCAGTTTTTGCGCGCCATGGTTTAAATTTGAATATTACTTTACTTAGGAAATAGCTTATAACAAGGAGAAAATAGTTTTGTTTAAGTAACCTAGGAATATAGTTGAGCGATGACATGGTATCCAGCGATGATACTATAACCGATGGCGGCGAGGATGAGCAGTTGCTGTCGTCAGATGAGATGGATAAAACCGATGCCCATCCTCCGCTTTGGTTCACTTTCTGGCCGTCCATTAGTTGTTGTTGTTGCTGCTGGCTTCACTTTTAGCTACTGTTTCGCGCGCGCCTCTGTCGGTTTTATAATCACAACTGACTTGCAAAATTAGGCTAGGCGCGTAGGCGGGCTTTTTCGATAGCTCAAAGGCACGGCGGAATATCGATATGCTATCAATTTCACGGCAGCTCATTATCGATATTTCGCGCCCTTTTGTTTGGCGGGCTTATCGGCTATTATATTTGCAGCCAGCCTATCGCCTATCGGGCAGAAATACTGGAATTGTTCAGGTTAGTATTTTTGGAATTCCAGTATTTCTCCTGCGCTATGTCCGTATCAATGGCATATTCAAGAAAGGGTCTCACTTCTCCAATGGGAAAAAGAAGCAGAGAAATTGCGTGTTATTTCTTATTGTAGATATTTGTTTTCCTGCGCATTTCCCATAGTAATCCTGTTTATGCTTTCAGTGGTGCTGTTTACGTTGATGCTGCGGAGATGCAAGTATGCAGCGGCCGGCGTGGCCAGTCAACATTGGTGCACACACAACTTTTGTGGAGGAGAAACGTGTGCCGCAGTCCGCGTCATCTAAAGGCTTATGTTTGTCTGTGTGTGTGCGTGAGTATAGTCTGCCTGATGTTCCCATTTGAGCCGAGTCTAATGCTTGTATCTTCTTAACATTTGCAGGCTTTGTTTATGTGAGTTGTGATGTTGCTTTCTCCTTTCTGATACTGCAAAAGAAAAATATTATTAATGCTGTCAGCGTAGCTGCTCATCTCGCCGCCGCAGAGATGACATCGTGTGCCAGGCAGCGGCCAGTCTGGCCCGTCCGGCATGATGCAAGCGTTCAGACTGTGGCGGGTGAAGAAATGCGCCGCAGCCCATCGACGTCTGCAGGAAACGCTCCGGTATGACAGAATTGCAGTTTCATACAAATCTGAGTGCAAAATAGAAATTTTCCAGTTTTCTTTCTTCCAGACTTGGAACGTCGGTGACTGCCATCCCGGATGATTGCCCAGTGGCCAAGTAAGGAGTCGGAAAAGCAGTGAACGGCAGGCTCGCCATTGCACTCAGCAGGAGTCCGTAAGGAAGGATCTGTCCGAGGGAAAATCGACGTCTCATAATTCGCCTATTGCACAACTGCTGTTGCCGCCGATGGTGGCGACCGCGTCTCCGCTGTTGCTGCTGCTGGTGGTGCCCGCGTCGCTGCTGCTGCCGCTGCTGGTGGTGACTGCGACGCTGCTGCTGGAGGTGACTGCGTCGCTGCTGCTGTTGGTGGTGACTGCGTGGCTGCTGCTGCTGGTGGTGACCGCGCCGATGCTGCTGCTTCCGGTGGCAACTGCGTCGCTGCTGTTGCTGCTGGTGTTGACTGCGTCGCTGCTACTGTTGCTGCTGGTGGTGACTGCGCCGCTGCATGCTGCTGCTGCCAGTGGCGACTGCGTCGCTGCTGCTGCCTCTGCTGGTGGTGACTGCGCCGCTGCTGTTGCCGCCACTGGTAGCGACCGCGTCGACGCTGTTGCTGCTGCTGGAGGTGCCCGCGTCGCTGCTGCTGCCGCTGCTGGTGGTGACTGCGCCGTTGCTGCTGGAGGTGACTGCGTCGCTGCTGCTGTTGGTGGTGACTGCGTGGCTGCTGCTGCTGGTGGTGACCGCGCCGATGCTGCTGCTTCCGGTGGCAACTGCGTCGCTGCTGTTGCTGCTGGTGGTGACTGCGTCGCTGCTACTGTTGCTGCTGGTGGTGACTGCGCCGCTGCTGCTGCTGCTGCCAGTGGCGACTGCGTCGCTGCTGCTGCCTCTGCTGGTGGTGACTGCGCCGCTGCTGTTGCCGCCACTGGTAGCGACCGCGTCGACGCTGTTGCTGCTGCTGGTGGTGCCCGCGTCGCTGCTGCTGCCGCTGCTGGTGGTGACTGCGCCGTTGCTGCTGGAGGTGACTGCGTCGCTGCTGCTGTTGGTGGTGACTGCGTGGCTGCTGCTGCTGGTGGTGACCGCGCCGATGCTGCTGCTTCCGGTGGCAACTGCGTCGCTGCTGTTGCTGCTGGTGGTGACTGCGTCGCTGCTACTGTTGCTGCTGGTGGTGACTGCGCCGCTGCTGCTGCTACTGCCAGTGGCGACTGCGTCGCTGCTGCTGCCTCTGCTGGTGGTGACTGCGCCGCTGCTGTTGCCGCCACTGGTAGCGACCGCGTCGACGCTGTTGCTGCTGCCGGTGGTGCCCGCGTCGCTGCTGCTGCCGCTGCTGGTGGTGACTGCGCCGTTGCTGCTGGAGGTGACTGCGTCGCTGCTGCTGTTGGTGGTGACTGCGTGGCTGCTGCTGCTGGTGGTGACCGCGCCGATGCTGCTGCTTCCGGTGGCAACTGCGTCGCTGCTGTTGCTGCTGGTGGTGACTGCGTCGCTGCTACTGTTGCTGCTGGTGGTGACTGCGCCGCTGCTGCTGCTGCTGCCCGTGGCGACTGCGTCGCTGCTGCTGCCTCTGCTGGTGGTGGCTGCGCCGCTGCTGTTGCCGCCACTGGTGGCGACCGCGTCGACGCTGTTGCTGCTGCTGGAGGTGCCCGCGTCGCTGCTGCTGCCGCTGCTGGTGGTGACTGCGCCGATGCTGCTGGAGGTGACTGCGTCGCTGCTGCTGTTGGTGGTGACTGCGTGGCTGTTGCTGCTGGTAGCGGAGATTGTTTCAGGCACAAATCTATCATACATCGGATCACCGGTGATGCATTCACCATCTCGCCAGGATAGCGCAATTTGAGTGCGTAGTCTATATCATCCAGTAGGTGTATTAAGTTTAATTTTACCATTTATATGTAAGATATTTCCCTTTTTTTTTTTTTTTTTTTTTTTTTTTTTTTTTTTTTTTTTTTTTTTTTTAAAATAACCTGTAAGTGAGCCTTTAGCCTTTTTTTTTTTTATTTATTTCTTTACTATTTATATATTTTGCCACCCCTTCCGCCAGTTTTGGTTAATTCTGTCTTTTGCTTGTCTCTGATTTATTTTAATTTTGTTCCTGGTCTCCTTCGTAGTCAGGTAAGATTATTCTCTGTACATTCAGTGGTTGTCCTTTAAATCTTTCTATGATTTCCTGTCTGGTTAGATCGCCCCTTCTATATTGCTTATTATATATTTTTTTTTTTTTTTTTTTTATTATTTTCAACGTCTGGTGGCGTTGTCATTTTATTGTCCTCTGATTTTTGCTTAAAAATATATAGTGACAATTTGTGGCAAATTACATTTTCGGATTTTTTGGCTGCAGATATGCATGCCATAGATTAAAGTAATAATTTATCATTAAAAATTGCGGGAGACATTTTTGAAATTACTTGGCGGCTGTCTTGCGCGCCATGGTTCTAGTGTGGAATTTAAATTTAAATATTACATTAGGATATAGCATATGGAATAGAAGTAGTTATGGTAAGTAAATTTTAATAATTGTTTAACAATGATGAGTCTCTAACTGGTGGCGGTGAATTACATTAATTTATAATTTAAATTTGAAGGAGAACATTTTTGAAATATTTGTCGGTAGTTTTATGCGCGCCATGTTTTTGAAATATTTGTCGGTAGTTTTTGCGCGCCATGTTTTTGAAATATTTGGCGGCAGTTTTTTGCGCGCCATGGTTCTAAAGTGGTATTTAAGTTTGAATATTACGTTACTTAGGAAATAGCTTATGGAATAGGAGAAAATAGTTAAGGTAAGTAATTTTAAGATAAAGTTTAACGATGATTTGGTATCCAGCGATGAGACTATAACAGAAGGCGGCGAGGATGAGCAGTTGCTGTCGTCAGATGATATGGATAGAACCGATGCCCATCCTCCGCTTTGGTTCACGTTCTGGCCGTCCATTAGTTGTTGTTGTTGCTGCTGGCTTCACTTGTAGTTACTATTACGCGCGCGCCTCTGTCGGTTTTATGATCTCAACTGACTTGCAAATTTGGGCTAGGCGCGAAGGCAGGCTTTTTCGATAGTCAGAAGGCGCGGCGGGATATCGATATGCTACCAATTTAATTTGTCGTCAGCCTATCGACTATCGGGCAGAAATACTGGAAGTGTTCAGGTTAGTATTTTCGGAATTCCAGTATTTTTCACCGCGCATGTCAGTGTCAATGGCATATGCAGGCAAGGGTCTCACTTCAAGCGGAAACGAGGCAGAAAAATTGTGTATGTATTTCTTATTGTAATATTTAATTTTTCTGCGCATTGCCCAATAGTAAAACCTGTTTCTGCTTTCAGTGGTGCTGATAACGTAGATGCTGCGGAGATGTCGGTGTGCTGCAATCATCGGTCGGCGTGGCCCGTCGACTTTGGTGCACGCACAACCTTTTGAGGAAAAAGTGAGCCGCAGTCAGCGTCATCTATAGGCTTCAGTTTGTCTGTGTGTATACGTGAGTACAGTCTGTGTGATGTTCCAATTTGAGCCGAGTCTCATGTTTGTATCTTTTTGAAAATTGCAGGTCCATTTCAACTGAGCAAGAAATTGCCATTAGGAGACTGCAGACAAACATTTCCTGCTGCTGCCGCCACTGTTGCTGACGTCTATAACTGCGCATACATAGTCCGCTGCCGTTGCTGCTATCCTGGCGCAGGTCCGGTGGGCAGAAACGGGCCGATTCCATCTTGTGGCCGTCCACCGGGCAGATAATCGTCATAATCTCCATCGCGCAGGCCCATGTGACTGGCCAACGACCTGGCGAGAAATACGGGCTCCGGAAAGTGCCAATTGGATTGTTCCGTGAGGTCATTTCCTGCTACTGCTGCCGCTGTTGTTGTTGTTGCTGCTGCTGGTGAGTGTGTCGCCGCCTAGTTCATTTCGATATAACCGATGCTTCAATTTTTCAGGGTGAAATCAGCCGCCAATTTAGGTGTACGAAGAAAAGCCAGGGCCAACATGAGTCGAGTCCTGGAATGCATGCAATTTGGCTATTGCTGCAATGAGATCTCTCTGCTGCTGCCGCCACCGTTGCTAACGCTGTTGCTGATGGATGTGTCGACGCCTAATGGATCTGCATATATGAGGGCTATTAGCAGTGCCGCCGCTCGCACCCAAGAGACGCCTCTGTTGCTGCTGCTGTTCCGAGAAATGGATGCGCCGCCGTTTCTATAAGAAAGTTGTCGGGCTTCTGTTGTTGCTGTTTCTGGTCTTGCTGCTGCTGTTTCTGTTGACGCTGCCATGGTAAGTTTAGGCTTTTGTTGGTCTCGTGCTCCTACTAATAATCTCTTCTTTCAGGGAGGAGACGCTAGTGAGGCGCCAGATGCAGTCCCGCGTCTTCAAAAGAGAAGGCCGGCTTGCCAGGAGCGCTGACACTGCTACCACTGCCTTTGTGTCACCAGCTGCTTCTACTGGAGCGGAAATACCCAAAGTGCTGCTCCAACCATAAGATTTCCGACGACTTGCCGCTGCATAAGCATCCACTGGCGGATACTCTGGTACTAGGCGCTCCAGTATCCTAAATCAGGACTTCCTTAGTCTGTCCTGACGTCTGTCCCGTCAGTCCTGATGCGGTCATCCTATCAGTGGCGGGCGGGAAAGCATGCGCCGCAGTCCAGTGTCATATACAGGAAAAAGCCGGTTGTCCAGGAGAGCAGTTTTTATACCCTAGCTTGAGGGAGAAAAGGAAATTAATCCATTCATCTTTTTTCTTCCAGGGCGAAACATCAGAGGCCAAGCGAGGAGTCTGGTCGTCGGAATGTTGTCAAATGGAAAATGCTGCATCCAATTAAGTGCTGCTGCTGCCAATATTGCTGTTATTGCTGCTGCTGGAGTTGGTGTGGCCGCCTCAAGGTACCGCTACCCTGTTGAAGAAATGTTGCCACTGTCGTCATTCCGAGGATTGCATGCGCCGCTGTTGCTGCATTTCCAGACTGTTGCCACCGGGGGATGGACTGCGCGTGGCTGCCATGTTGCTGGTGACGCCCATGTCCAGGCCCGCTGCCGTCTCCTGCCCAATCAGTCCAGGCAGTCCCTGTGGACGCATACCGCCACTCGGCATCACATCGCCAAAGGACCGATTCTGGGATTTACTCGGCCAAGCATAGGCCGCCGATCCCGATGCCGCTGCCGTTGCTGCTACTGCTGCCGCTGGGGAAAGACCACGCCACGAGCTGAAGCAACCTCTCCTAAAGACGCCGAATTTGCAACGCCGTCGCTGAGCTCGGAGCTGAGAGCGTCACATTGGAGTTGGACCTTCAGATTTCAGGAACTTCAGCTCCCTCTTTCAGGGCCTACAGGAGTGGTGGGTGTGGCCAGCGAGCTGTTCAGCACACCGCTTGGTCTCTGCCGCCATTGTTGCTGGCCTTGCTGCTGTTGTTGTTGCTGCCTTGGTGAGCTAGAGCGCCCGATGCGCTGTTGTTTTTACTGTAGAGGTTTGGTGATTTAGTTTATTAGAAAAAAGAAAGAAAACTAAGACATATTATCTTTCTTTTAGGTTGGAGCGCCGGTGTGGCGTCCATTACAGCAGCAGATGGATCCATCAGGAGCCGATGAGTCACAGATCCCTCGGTTGGAAAGGAGAGATGGATTTTAATCACGCCCGGAGAGAAGATTTATATAAGCAGCCATCCAGCCATCGTAATTTTGTTGTCCAGTAGGTGTTTAGTTAAGTTAATTTTACCATTATATCTATAAGCGCATTTCCCTTTTTTATGTAACCTGTAAATTAGCCTTTAGCCTTTTTGTATTTCTTTCATTTCTTTTCAATATTTTTTTGCCACCCCTTCCGCCAGTTTAGTTATTTCTGCCTTCTGCACCTACCCTGGTTTGTTTTGATTTAATTTTTGTCCCCTTCGTAGTCAGGTAGGATTATTCGTTGTACATTTAATGGTTGCCCTCTAAATCTTTCTATAACTTCCTGCCTGGTTAGGTCGCCATTTCTATATTGTTTATTACATCGGTTTATTTCCGATTCACACCATCTATCTGGAGGCCACTTTTCGTTTTCCCTTTCTTTTCTTTCCCTCTCTTCCTGTTTTTTTATTCTTATGAGCTCTTTCTCCTCTTCCTCCAGTCTTAGCAGAGTAGGGAGTTCAGTTAGATGCGTTTGTCTTATTTTCTCTCTCTCGCTTCGCTTCTTTAAGGTTCTGCAGTCGTCTAGATCTGGGATTTTTAAGAGTTTAGGTGAGAGAGTCAGTCCAATCTGTTTTAGGGTGATGTGGTCCCTTGTCATTTTCAAGTATCTCTGCCTACTTCTTTCTAGTCTATTCGGGATATAGTGCCTAGAGAATATCCTGCGAACAACTATGTTTGGGTGCGATTTTGTAGTTTCTGAGAACCTATGGACAGCCTGTTGATAGAACTCTTCTACTGTTTTGACACAAAAACGGTCCCTTATAGTTTGGTTTTTCGTGTATCTTCCGGCTCTGAATATGTCCCTCATTTTCTTGTTTTCCTCAACTTGGAGCCGTCTTATCTGTGCATCTGTTACAAGAGGACCCCATGCTGCTATGGCATACTGCCATATTGGCGATAGAACTGATTTGAGGATCAGCATCTTAGTATTAGTAGGGAGTTTGCTTCTTTCGTTTAGGATCCATGACATTTTTCTATAGGCTGTCAAGTATTTACCCACTACCTTTGTGACATGAGGACTGAGTGTTAGTTTGCTGTCAAGGATTACGCCAAGGTATGATTGCTTGCTTTCCTTTTTCACAGCTTGACCCTTGATCTTCATAGTCTTTAGGTTTGTAGGTATGTCGTTTTTTAATGTATAGATGACATGTCCTGTTTTGGAAGCATTTACTGATATACCCCATTTGTCTGCCCAGTCCGAAAAAGTCCTAAGGTAGTTTTCGTTGTTTCTTGTGGCGGCAGTTGGTAGTATGTCTGAGCTGAGTACTATAGTGTCGTCTGCGTAAGTTGAGAGCATAATTCTTTCTGTTGGTGAGGGGCGGTGGATATATGGAAGAGGCATGTCTGAGGAGAAGATAGAATAGAGTAGTGGTCCAAGATTACTTCCTTGAGGCACCCCTGCGCCTATTTGTCCTGTTCTCGAGGTCTCTCCAGCTTGGTCTTTCACCTCGAACGTTCTGTTTGTAAGATAGCTCTCCAGAATGATGTATAGGTTGTATGGTAATATTTTAGCTAGTTTAAGCAGAAGGCCTTCATGCCATACCCTGTCGAAAGCCTCAGAGATGTCAAGGAAAACCGCTGAGCAGTATTCCTTTCGCTCAAAGGCCTCGAGGATGAACTGGGTGACCCTGGCTATTTGCTGCTCAGTTCCGTGCTCTTTTCTGAAGCCAAATTGGTGCAGTGGTATGGCTTTTTTGAATAGATCTACCCTAAAGAGTCTCTTTAGGAGTAGTCTTTCAAACATTTTAGAGAGGCCTGAGAGTAGACTAATCGGTCTGTATGACTTCGGGTCGTTTACACTTTTCCCTGGTTTCAATATCATCTTCACTTGGGCATGTTTCCAGGCGTCAGGGTAGTATCCAATTCTAAGTATTGAGTTGTAGATTAGAATAAGGTACAGAGTAGCTTTAGTCGGTAGGGTTTTTATAAGCTGGTTTGTTAGAAGGTCTTTTCCCGGTGCTTTACTATTCTTTAAGTTTTTAATTTCGTCGTTTAATTCCTTTAGCGTAATAGGTTGGTTATGCGGGTTTTTGTTTACATTATATCTTTCTGTTAACATGCTTTCCTTAATTGTTCTTAGTCCAGAATTAACTATATCTATGTGGTAATCAGGTACATTATTATTTGGCTTAAATCTTCCTTCCAAGTGGGAAACAAAAGCTTCTGTTGTCTCTTTTATCGTTTTTGTCCATTTGGGGCCTCCTTTGGTTTCCAGTTTGAGGGGAAAATTCGGTTGATTTGTCTTTTTTCCCTCATTTAGCAGTCTCCACATTTTCCTCATTCTGTCCGGGTTCTTCGTGTCTATTCCTTCAATTTGTTTATTAATTCTCTTTTCTCTCAAGATTTTTACCGCTTTTTTTAGTCGATTTTCAGCTGCTTTTAGTTTAGCTTTGTCCTCGTCCATTCTAGTAGCTTTAAAGATTCTTCTTAGTATCAGTTTTTCTTCCAACAATCTGCTTGTGTTTTCGTCTAGTGTAAGGGTGTGACTATTTCTGTTAGCTTGACCATGCATTCTTCTGCGGTTGTCAGGTATTCTTGGGGAGGGAGTTGATTCAGCAGCCGAGTCCTTGATGTTTTTGATAAAGATGTTTACGGCGTCATTTATGTCTTCTGCTACCCTTATCTCCGTATTAAGAAGTTTTTTTTTTTTTTTTTTTTTTACTGGTGGAGGTACGGAGACAGAATGAGTTCTGTTCCGCATCCACAATTTATTTTGCCTTTGATTACAGTGTGTGTAATATATAGAACAATTATTTGAAATTTCGAATTTTACATTGCATGGGGTGAGTTTGGGGCTTGGACATAGTTAGTATTTAATGTTAAGTTAGTATTTTTTTTGTAGGCTTTAGATTATAGTCAAAGACATGGACTGGTTACATTATCGTCTTGCATGTTTTGTTTACATTAATAAAATGTAATGATTTTACGAAAAACATTGAAATTTAGGACTAACATTGTATAATTTGTTTCTTTTCAGATACCCCCGCCAGAAGGACGGAAGCATCGAGTCGCTGTGGAGCCTTAGGAGTCATTACAGGTGAGTTTTTGTTGCATTTTGGCAGTCGTCTATTGCGGCCGTTGGAAGTGGGCCGCTGGCAACAAGTGTGTCCGGCCGGAGTTGCAGGTGATTTGTTCTCGGTTTCAGCATCCCTCGCCGCCGTCATTTGGTGAGTATCAATTGTATCGTCAGTGGCAGTTTTATGCAATTGTTTGAGTATGTTGCAGATAGAATTGCCGTTCATCAGGAAGAGGAGTTGCGATGTGTTGCCCCACGCAGCTGTCATTGCATTTTTTGAGAGCTGCTGGCTATATGGTGGAGGAGTCGTCTCGTGGCAAAGAAGTCGTCAGAGAGGATTGTGGCTCGGTCTATCACCGAGAGAAGCCAGGTGCGCCGCATCTTGTGGCCCTGTCGCCAGGTGTGGCAGCTTGGGGCCGCCGGTTCGAGATTTGTTGCAGAGGGCCGCCGCGAAGAAATAGGCATGGAAATGGATGCAAAAATAGTGTTTGGTAAGTATTATATATGTTATCAGTTTTTTATGATTGCATTAATTTTTGTTTTTTCAGGTACGTTGAGTGGATTTTAATTTAAGGTAAGTATTATATTTGGGTATAAATGTTTATATAATTGCGTTTATTATTGTTTTTCAGGTACTTAAAGGAAGCTTGTCTGGGGTGAGTATTGAGTAGCTTTTATAATTGCGTTGATTTTGTTTTTGCTTTTCAGGTACGTTTTGTAGGAGCTGACTTGGATGATCTTTGTTATTGTGCAAATTGCAGCTGGAATGCCACGGTTTTGGAGTCATCAAGTTGTCAATTAGATAAGTATTATATTATAAATATATTTATCCCAGTAATAGCTTGTGTTCCCTTGTTTCAATAGTTGGAGTCCTAGAAGCTGGAGCTGCGTGCTTGTCGTCAGCAGGATGGAGCCGTTCACTAGCCTCTGCTACTTTGTCTGTCCGGTTTGTTATTATTTCTGTGTCCTTGAGTAATTTTTGTATCGCATTCTTATTTATTTTCCTTTCATTGCAGGTTAGGAGAGAATTAGTCGAGGATACAAAACTGAGGAGAAATATACAATTTAAGGACAAATTTTTCAGCATATTGATGTGGCATCTGTGCCACGCAAATGATCCTTATTTGTGCAATGGCGTCAGGAGATGGAGACGGCATCATAAAATTGTCAACTTTTTGTGTTTATAATCGCGAAAATTGGCGATTTTATTTTGCTTTTGCGGTGCCTGTCTCTTGTTGTCGGTTGCGTTGAAGGATTTACGTGCGTGGCGTCAGGATGATGGAATCGCATATCTGTATCTGCTTGTTTACCTCGCAAGTTTTACGTTTTTCTGTGAGTCCTTTATTAATTTTGCATCATATTCTTATTGATTTTCCTTTCTTTACAGGTTATCGGAAAATAATTGAACGTACCATACTGCGGAAAATTATGCATTTTAGAGACGGATTTTGAGACTTTTTAAAAAATGGTGTCAGCTCCGCGCTAGTGATCCTTAAACGTGCAGTGGCATCAAGAGGTGGAGACGGCGTCGTAAAGTTGTCAATTTTTTGGGTTTATAATCGCGATAGCTGCCGGTTTTGTTTTTCTATTGTGGAGACCGCCTCTTCTTGTAGGTTGCATTGGATCACCATTAGGCTGTGGTCAAGGAGGTAAGAGCAATATTTGATTGTTTTGTTTAATTTTTTTATTGGTTAATTGTTTTGTTTTCAGGTTTTAGCGTCAATTAATGTAGGCGCTCGTCGTTCTGGGATCGGCCCGTCTATTGCAGCGCAGCATGCAAGTAGGTTGTATCGGTGATAAGAGATACTACCAGGGACTGTGTGGCAAGATGATTCAGGTAAGTGACGTTGTGCATAAATTGCTGCGGCGAGTCGCCTCTTATTCATCATGTTTCTGCCACACTAATCCTTTTCATATCGATCTACCGATTCGTCGATTATGTCCTGGTTGATTTTCCCCGCATCGTTTCGTCAGGTTCAGCTAGAGTGCGTTGTCTTAGGCTTGTTCATCCGGATGCGTTGAGGTGAGAGTATTGTTTATGTTTTATTGCGATTATCTAATTGAATTTATATTCCAGGAAAGTTAGGCTGGGTCGAGGAAGGTGATGACCTTGCATGAGTTTGGGAGCAGACTGACGTGCGCTTTTCATCGGATATAGATGTCGTTAGAATAGATATAAAGAGATGTGGGTTTAAATGGATGTTTCCATGTCAAGATTGTAATCTCTTCCTTGTATGATTAAGGCCAATAAACTGTCAATTTTCTTCTCTAAATTGTCGACTCTTTTTGCTAGGTTTGAAGTGTGGTCGTCCGAGAAGCCTTTTTGTGAGTTAGGATTGGAGTTCCTTGGCGATTGCATGGCTTCATCTATGAGTCTTGACTTGAAGCTGGCTCTAGCAGCCCTGCTGGTGGTAGGAGGGCTGTCGTTGCTAAAATGTATGGGGTTTGGAGTACCTTTTTCAGGTTCCTGGTCATTTTCTTCGCTCCTTTGTTTTCGGAGCATGTCCTGATAATTTTCTAGGTGTCTTTGCGCTGGGTTGCTTGTCTTGGGTACTATTCTTGGCTTTGCATTGTTTTTTGAAGTTGTCCTACCCTTTTTGGGTATCTTGTTAGTGTTTCGTCGCCATTTATTCAGCCGCGTCTGAATGGCAGTGTCATGGGAGGAAAAACGTGGCCTTCTGTCATTCATATTTTGTCGGAAAGGATTAAACACCGACTTTCTGACAGCCTCCTGGCGTGCTTCAGCAATTGATTTGCTCAGGATTGCTGAGCTGTGTGGCAGCCGTGGGGTGTTGTTGCGTGGGGGAGGGCCTTGACGTCTATAAAAGTTATTGGTTGCGTCTTTAATTGTTCGTATTTTATTTGTGTCAATGTTGTTTGCCGCAAGCTTTTGTTTTTCGGCCTTGTAAACGGGGCATCCCTTGTATGCACTAATGTGCTCTCCAGAGCAGTTGACGCAGGTAGCAGGGGTGGTTCTTGGCTTGGTGCAAACGGTTGACAGGTGATCGCCGGCGCATTTCATGCATCTTGGTGGTCTCATGCATGAGTTTTTGGCGTGCCTGTAGCCCTGGCATCTGTGGCATTGGACCGGCTCCCGTGTCCTGTTTTTTCTTTCGATATCCACCTTTTGCCCGCCGATTTGTTTGAGTGAGATGATTTTGTCATGACTGCCGTCCTTGGCCATGACGATCTCCACTTCAAACATTCGCATGGGACCACCTGTAGCCGGATTCGTCATATTTCTGACGAAGCGCGCTGAGAATCCGAGCTTCAGCAACTCATCAACAATCCACGAACATGGAGTGGAGTGGTGGAGATGTCTGATTACTACTCGGAAGCCCCTCTCGAACTTTGGCTGGTTGGTGAATAGGGGAAAGCCGTTTGCTGTAAGGACATCTTTGATTTTGTGGTAGGCGGTCATGTCCTTGGCCTGAATCCTGACCCCGTTCCCTTCAGTTGCCCTGGTAGTGTAGCTGGAGACTCCTGCTGTATAGTTTAGTTTTTCCAGAAGCGGGACAATTTCTTTGACGTCGTCAACGAGTATGGGTGGTGCTCTGCAGCTTAGTGGCACAAGTTTCCAAGGTGGCAGCTCAGCATCTGTATTTTGTAGGGGAGCCGTCGTTACGCTGCGTGCAGGAGCATTGGTGCTGCAGAGTGAAGGCTGGTGTGAGTGTAGTTTCCTAGTTTTGGATTCCTCATATACAGATTTGGCTGCCTTGCTTTGGAAAACGGGTGTGGTGAGGGGTGGGAAAATGCTGGGAGACTTGAGATTGGTGGTCACGCATAATCGTTTATTTGGCGTCTTAAAATTGGAGCAGTCCAGATCGTCATTGGTCCTCTTGGCCTGGGTTTTCGTAGTTGGAGCCGGAACTGAAGGTGCCACAAAGATTGGACCTATTCCGGCAACCACTTCTGAGAAACTCATGGGCTGCTCGTCTGGGCTCTTGGACGGCGAGTTGAATAGGTCCCGCTTGGCAGCAGGCCGACTAAGGGTGCGGGCTTTTGTTAAATTCCCCATAGTGGGCATGGATTTATTGTTGGGATTTGATTTTAAATCACCCTGAGCATCAGGGCGTAAAGAAGCACTCCTATGATGCGGGGAAATGCTTCTTTTCCCAGTATTTACAGGGCGAGTGGTGGGTTTCTTGCTTAGGCTGAGTTTAGAAATGTCCGGCTTAGGGTTAAAAATAGACCAAAAAGCTTTGACGGTTGTACTAGGTCTTTCCTCCTGCTTGCTTTCGTTAATTTGTATAAGTGGGGAATCGATTTCCCCACTGTCAATATCATTGGCTTTTTTGAGATGAGAGTCAAGATTAGCAAGCGCGGAAGATCTAGTGCAGCTTTCTGAATTTGTTTCGGTGGCTTTATTTGTTTGCGTGTGTGTATAAGAAGGAGGGGAAGAAGCATTGCGTCCAATTTTGGTGGATGAGCTGAGATTTTTCTCTGCGCTGTCGCTGTATGGGAGAGAGGGGAAATTTCCCATAGCGTCTTTCGGTTTGTAGTCTCTTATTTCTGTGTCCGTATTAGTGGCTGCAGCTGCATTAGTGCAGGTCGCTGTGGTGGATAAAAGCTCTCTTTGAGTAGCGTCGGTGTTTATGAGTGCGGCTGTATTAGTATGAGTCGTTGTGAGGAGTGAATTTCCCTTGTGTATATGAGGAGAGAATGAAGGAGAAGAAAGCGATTTCCCCTTCGAGATGCTGCTTTTGGCGCCAACATTGACTGCAGCAGTATTGGTAATCGAGAGGGGGTCTCTTTGGGCATTTTTGGCATTTATATTCTCTTTCGTATTTTGAGAAAGGGAATTAAAGAAATTCATGGCTACCCAAGAAGAGTTAATTGGGCTTTTCTTTTGATTTAAAGGCAATTTCTTCTGGTTAATATTGGTCGTTTTAACCAGGGAATTGCCAGACCCGTGAGACATAGGCGAAATGTTTACGTGAATAGGGGAAGATCGCTCGCTTGAGGTAATTGAAAGCACCTCGTCTTCAGAGAAAAGGTGGTCAGAACTGGACATGCTTATTTTTTATTTTATTTAAAATATATATTATTTTATTAAAAATAAAAATTTTGCGATATTGCGATAATTGTAGTGGTATAAATACCCTGGATTTTGATTTAAGTGTGTTCTCCAGATTATCGTTTCGTTGCTTTGGAAATCCTCCTTCTCTTCTAAGATTTCTCCAGGTGTACTTTCTTCCTTTCTCTCTGCGTTTCTTCTCCTTGTTTCCTTTGGTAGAGGCGGCGTCTTTTTGGAGTTGCACAATTACTGTTTTATTGTTCGTTTTCGTTAGACCACTAAAAGTTAATTGTTGTCGCGGTTTTATACTTTGCGGCCGGAAGACAATTTATAACAATTAATTTGTCTATTGACGAACGAATATAATTATGTTTGCGCGTGAGTGTGTTTGGTTGGTTGCGCGCTGGTGTTGGTGTCTCGCGTATTTCTTTTGTTCTTCGCACAGAATTGGGTTTTATTCAATATATAATCCTCCTGCTTATTTAATTTATTTAATTTATTTGTTTAATTTATTTTATTTATTTATTTAATTTATTTTATAAACTTTACTTTTTTTACTTTGTAGGTTTTTTTTTTTTTTTTTTTCTTTGTAGGTGGAGGTACGGAGACAGAATGAATTCCGTTCCGCATCCACAAATTTATTTTGCCTTTGATTACATTTTATGCAATATGTAGGTACAATTATTTGAATTTAGAGTTTAACATTGCATGAGGTGAGTTTGGGGCTTGGACATAGTTAGTATTTAATATTAAGTTAGTATTTTTTTTCGTAGGCTTTAGATTATAGACAGAGACATGGACTGGTTACATTATCGTCTTGCATGTTTTGTTTACATTAATAAATTGTAGTGATTTTACAAAAAACATTGAAATTAGAGACTAACATTATACAATTTGTTTCTTTTCAGGTACTCCCGCCAGAAGGACGGAAGCATCGAGTCGCTGAGGAGCATTAGTTGTCATTACAGGTGAGTTTTTGTTGTAAGTTGGCTGTAATCTGTTGCGGTCGCTGAGAGTGGGCCACTTGCAATAAGTGTGTCCGGCCGGCGTAGCAGGTGCTTTGTTCTCGGTTGCAACATCCAGCGCAGCCGTCATTTGGTTATCGTCAGTGGCAAGATGAATCCCGCGCAGCTGTCATTGCGTATTTATAGAGCTGCTGTTCGTCTTGTTGTGGCAGAGAAGTCGTCAGTGCGGATTGTAGCTCGGTCTGTCACCGAGAGAAGCCAGGTGCGCCGCGTCTTGTGGCCATAGCGTCAGGATTGGCAGCTTGGGGCCGCCGGTTCGAGATTTGTTGCAGAGGGCCGCCGCAACGGAATAGCCATGGAAGTGAATGCAAAAATAGTATTTGGTAAGTATTATATATGCTATTTGTTTTTTATGATTGCATAAATTTATGTTGTTTCAGGTACGTTGAGTGGAATTTAATTTAAGGTAAGTCTTATATTGATGTATATTTTTTTTTTATTTTTTACATTTCAGGTGGAGGTACGGAGACAGAATGAATTCTGTTCCGCATCCACTACTTTATTTTGCCTTTGATTACATTTTATGCAATATATAGGTACAATAATTTGAATTTTGGAGTTTAACATAGCTTGGGGTGAGTTTGGGGCTTGGACATAAGTAGTATTAAGTTATAGTTAGTATTTTTATAGACTTGGATTTCAGACAATGACATGGATTGGTAACATTATTGACTTGCATGTTTTGTTTACATTTTTAAAATGAAATTATTTTACAATAAACATTAAAATTTTAGGCTAAGATTGTTTTATTTATTTCTTTTCAGGTACCCCCGCCAGAAGGACGGAAGCACCGAGTCGCTGGGAAGTCTCAGGAGTCATCACAGGTAAGATTTGTTGGATTTTTGCAGTGGTCTGTTGCGGCCGCTGGAAGTGGGCCACTTGCAACAAATATGTCCGGCCGGTGTTGCAGGTTATTTGTACTCGGTTTCAGCATCCCTCGCCGCGGTCGTTTAGTTTAGTGAAGGTAAGTTGTATCGTCAGTGGCATGAATATAATCCCACGCAGCTGTCATTGCGTTTTTGTAGAGCTGCTGGCATTATGATGGTGGAGTTCGTCTCGTGAAGTCGTCAGTGAGGATTGTAGCTCGGTCTATCACCGAGAGAAGCCATATGCGCCGCATCTTGTGGCCGTATCGCCAGGAGTGGCAGCTTGGGGCCGCCGGTTCGAGGTTTGTTGCAGAGGGCCGCCGCAACGAAATAGGCATGGAAATGGATGCAAAAATAGTATTTGGTAAGTATTATATATGTTATTTGTTTTTTATGATTGCATTAATTTTTTTTGTAGTTTCAGGTACATTGAGTGGGATTTAATTTAAGGTAAGTACTATATTGGTGTATATTTGTTTATATAGTAGCGTTTATTATTGTTTTTCAGGTACTTTAGGAGGAAACTAGTCTTGGGAGTATTTATTGCTTTTATAATTGCGTTGATTTTTTGATTTTCAGGTACGTTTTGTGAGGGCTAAGTTGGAGGCCCTTGTTATTGTGTTATTGCAGCTGGAATGCCGCAATTTTGGAGTCAACAAGTTTGCAATTAGATAAGTATTACATTTTAAATATAAATTTCCCAGTAATAGCTTGTGTTCCTTTGTTTCAATAGTTGGAATCTTTGAAGCTGGAGCTGCGTGCTTGTCATCAGCAGGATGGAGCTGTCCACTAGCATCTGCTACTTTGTCTGTCCGGTTTGTTATTATTTATGTGTCCTTGATTAGTTTATGTATTGCATTCTTATTTGTTTTCCTTTCATTACAGGTTAGGAAGGAATTCTTTGAAGATACACCCTGAGGAAAATTATGCAATTTGGGGACAGATTTTGAAGCTTTTAAATGTGGTGTCTGCTCCGCGCTAGTGATCCTAATTAGTGCAATGGCATCAGGAGGTGGAGACGGCGTCTTAGGATTATTAATTTTTAGTGTTTATAGTCGCGAAAAGTGGCGATTTCATTATGTTTTTGCGAAGCCCGCCTCCTCTTGTCGGTTGCGTTAGATGTGGATCAGCAGTTGGCTGTGGTCAAGTAGGTAAGTGCATTTGATTGTTGTTTAATTTGTTAATGATTAATTGTTTTTTATTTTTAGGTTTTAGCGTCAGTTCTTGTAGGCGCTCGTCAGTCTGAGTTTTGAGAGAGTTTGGAGGCAGACAGAAGTGCGCTTTTTCATCAGATAAAGATGTCGTTTTAATAGATATAAGTATTTGTAATTTAATTGGATGTATCCATGTCAAGATTGTTGTCTCTTCCTTGAGTAATTAATGCCAATAAAATGTCGATTTTCTTTTCTAAATTGTCGACTCTATTTGCTAAGTTTCTTGTGGGATCGTCCGATAATCCTTTTTGTAGGAAATGATTGGAGTTTCTTGGCGATGGTGTGGCTACATCAATAACTCTTGGTTTAAAACTAGCTCTGGCAGCTCTGCTGGTGGTCGGAGGGCTGTCATTGCTAGCTTGGCTGGGATTTGAGTTACCTTTTTCAGGTTCCTGGTCATTTTCTTCACTCCTTTGTTTTCGGAGCATGTCCTGGTAATTTTCCAGATGCCTTTGCGCTGGATTGCTTGTCTTGGATACCAGTCTTGGCTTTGCATTGTTTTTTGAAGTTTTCCTACCCTTTTTGGGTATATTGTTTGAGTTTCGGCGCCATTTATTCAGACGCATCTGAATGGCAGTGTCATGCGAGGAAAATCGTGGCCTTCTGTCGTTAATATTTTGTCGGAAAGGATTTGACATTGACTTTCTGGCTGCCTCCTGGCGAGCTTCAGCGATTGATCTGTTCAGGATCGCTGAGCTGTGTGGCAGCCGTGGGGTATTATTGCGTGGAGGAGGGCCTTGACGTCTATAGAAGTTGTTAGTTGCGTCTTTAATTGTGCGTATTTTGTTTGTGTTACTTTGTAGGTGGAGGTACGGAGACAGAATGAATTCTGTTCCGCATCCACAACTTTATTTTGCCTTTGATTACAATAAATGCAATATGTAGGTACAATAATTTGAATTTTTGAGTTTAACATAGCATGGGGTGAGTTTGGGGCTTGGACATAGTTAGTATTAATTTTAAGTTAGTATTTTGTAGGCAAGGATTTCAGACATTGATATGATTGGTAACATTATCAGCTTGCATGTTTGTTTACATTTTTAAAATGAAATTATTTTGCAATAAACATTAAAATTTTAGACTAACATTGTTTTGTTTATTTCTTTTCAGGTACCCCCATCAGAAGGACAGGAGCACCGCGTCGCAGAGAGCCTCAGGAGTCATCACAGGTAAGTTTTGTTGCATTTTGGCGGTGGTCTGTTGCGGCCGCTGGAAGTGGGCAACTTGCAACAAGTTGCAGGTGATTTGTTCTCAGCTGCGTCATCCCACGCAGCCGTCGTTTGGTGAAGATCCGATTATATCGTCAATGGCAGCTTTATGCAATTGTTTAATGAGTTTGTTTGTATTGTAGATGCATATTGCCGGTCGTCGGGAAGAGTTGCGAATAGTTGTCCAGCGCAGCCGTCATTGCGTTTTTATTGAGCGAAGGAAGCCAGGTGCGTCGCGTCTTGTGGCCATAGCTTCAGGATTGGTTGCTTGAGGCCGCCAGTTCGAGATTTGTTGCAGAGAGCCGCCGCAACGAGATTGCCATGGAAATGGATGTAAAAATAGAATTTGGTAAGTATTATATATGCTATTTGTTAATTATGATTGCATTAATTTTTGTTGTTTCAGGTACATTGAGTGGAATTTAATTTAAGGTAAGTATTATATTGGTGTATATTTGTTTATATAGTTGCGTTTATTATTGTTTTTCAGGTACTTAAAGAGGAAGCTAGTCTGGGGTGAGTATTTGATTGCTTTTATAATTGCGTTGATTTATTTGCTTTTCAGGTACGTTTTGTATGGGCTAAATTGGAGGCCCTTGTCATTGTGTTATTGCAGCTGGAAAGCCACGATTTTGGAGTCATCAAGTTTGCAATTAGATAAGTATTATATTATAAATATATATTTCCCAGTAATAGCTTGTGTTCCCTTTTTTCAATAGTTGAAGTCTTGGAAGCTGGAGCTGCGTGCTTGACGTCAGCAGGATGGGGCCGTCTGTTATCGTCTGCTACTTTGTTTGTCCGGTTTGTTATTATTTATGTGTCCTTGAGTAGTTTTTATATCGCATTCTTATTTATTTTCCTTTCATTGCAGGTTAGGAGAGAATTCGTCGATGATGCAGGACAGGGGAGAAATATACAATTTGAGGACAAGTTTTGCAGCGTAAGGGTGTGGCATCTGCGCCACGCAAATGATCTTTATTAAAGCATTGGCGTCAGGAGGTGGAGACGGTATCATAAAATTGTCAGATTTTTGTATCTATAATCGCAAATGTTGGCGATTTTGTTTTGCTTTGACGGGGCCCGTCTCCTGGTTTGCGTGCGCGTCATCGGCAGGATGAGGTCGTATTTTTGTGTCTGCTGGTTTGCCTGTCAGGTTTGTAATTTCCTGTGTGTCCTTGATTAATTTATTATTATATTATTATTAATTTTCCTTTCATTATAGATTCTCAGGAATTCATTGGAAAAAAAAACGGAATTGTGGAAATTATACAATTTGGAGACGGATTTTAATTCTTTTTAATTTGATGTCAGCTCCGGGATAATGATCCTTGTTAGTGCAGTGGCATCAGGAGGTGGAGACGGCGTTGTAAGATTGTCAAATTTTTGTGTTTATAATCACAAAATATGGTGATTTTGTTTTTCTTTGCAGGGCTCGTCTTCTCTTGTTGGTTGCTTTGGATCACCAGTTGGCTGTGTTTATTGAGGTAAGTGCTTTATTTGATTGTCTTTGTTAATTTTCTTATTGGTTAATTGTTTTGTTTTCAGGTTTAGCGTCTCTAATGTAGGCGCTCGTCGATCTGAGAAAAAAACTTTGTAGGTGGAGGTACGGAGACAGAATGAATTCTGTTCCGCATCCACAATTTTATTTTGCCTTTGATTACAATAAATGCAATATGTAGGTACAATAATTTGAATTTTTGAGTTTAACATAGCTTGGGGTGAGTTTGGGGCTTGGACATAGTTTGTTAGTATTAATTTTTAAGTTAGTATTTTGTAGGCATGGATTTCAGACATTGACATGATTGGTAACATTATCAGCTTGCATGTTTTGTTTACATTTATAAAATGAAATTATTTTGCAGAAAACATTAAAATTTTAGACTAACATTGTTTTATTTATTTCTTTTCAGGTACCCCCATCAGAAGGACAGGAGCACCGCGTCGCAGAGAGCCTCAGGAGTCATCGCAGGTAAGTTTTGTTGCATTTTGGCAGTGGTCTGTTGCGGCCGCTGGAAGTGGGCCACTTGCAACAATTTTGTCCGGCCGGCGATTGCAGGTTAGTTGTTCTTGGTATCGGCATCCATCGCTGCCGTCATTTGGTGAGTATCAGTTGTATCGTCAGTGGCAGTTTTATGCAATTGTTTGAATATATTGCAGATAAAATTGCCGTTCGTCAGGAAGAGGAGTTGCAATGAGTTGCCCCACGCAGCCGTCATTGCATTTCTTGAGAGCCGCTGTCTATATGGTGGTGGAGTCGTCTCGTGGCGAAGAAGTCATCAGAGAGGATTGTGGCTCGGTCTGTCACCGAAGGAAGCCAGGTGCGCCGCGTCTTGTGGCCATAGCGTCAGGATTGGCAGCTTGGGGCCGCCGTTTTAAGATTTGTAGCAGAGAGCCGCCGCAACGGAATAGCCATGGAAATGGATGCAAAAATAGTATTTGGTAAGTATTATATATGCTATTTGTTAATTATGATTGCATTAATTTGTATTGTTTCAGGTACATTGAGTGGAATTAATTTAAGGTAAGTATTATATTGGTGTATATTTGTTTATATTGTTGCGTTTATTATTGTTTTTCAGGTACTTAAAAGGGAAGCTAGTCTGGGGTGAGTATTTAATTGCTTTTTTAATTGCGTTGATTTATTTGCTTTTCAGGTACGTTTTGTGAGGGCTAAATTGGAGGCCCTTGTTATTGTGTTGTTGCAGCTGGAATGCCACGATTTTGGAGTCATCAAGTTGTCAATTAGATAAGTATTATATTATAATTATATTTTTCCCAGTAATAGCTTGTGTTCCCTTGTTTCAATAGTTGTGGTCTTGGAAGCTGGAGCTGCGTGCTTGTCGTCAGCAGGATGAGGCCGTCCACTAGCATATGCTACTTTGTCTGTCCGGTTTGTTATTATTTATGTGTCCTTGATAATTTTTGTATCGCATTCTTATTTAATTTCCTTTCATTACAGGTTAGCGGAAAATTCGTCGAAGATACAGAACTGAGGAGAAATATACAATTTAAGGACAGGATTTGCAGCATTTTGATGTGGCATCTGCGCCATGCAAATTATCCTTATTTATGCTTTGGCGTCAGGAGATGGAGACGGCATCCTAAAATTGTCAATTTTTTGTGTTTAAAATCGCGAAAGTTGGCGATTTAGTTTTGCTTTTGCGCTGCCTGTCTCCTGATTTACGTGCGCTTCATCGGCAGGATGAGCTCGTCAGGTTTGCATTTTTCTGTGTGTCCTTGATTAGTTTTGTATTATATTCTTATTAATTTTCCTTTCCTTTCAGGTTATCAGGAAATCATTGAAAAAACGGTGCTGGGGAAATTTATACAATTTGGAGACGGATTTTAATTATTTTTAATATGATGTCAGCTCCGGGATAGTAATCCTTGTTAGTGCAGTGGCATCAGGAGGAGGAGACGGCGTTGTAAGATTGTCAATTTATTGTGTTTATAATCACGAAGGATGGCGATTTTGTTTTTTCTTTGCAGGGCTCGTCTTCTCTTTTTGGTTGCGTTGGATCACCAGTTGGCTGTGTTTGTTGAGGTAAGTGCTTTATTTGTTTGGCTTTGTTTATTTTCTTATTGGGTTATTGTTTTGTTTTCAGGTTTTGGCGTCTCTAGTGTAGGCGCTCGTCGATCTGAGGGAATTTAAGAGTAGCGGATGGATAGATTCTGCAGCTCCGCGCTAAGTGCCCTGAGCGAAGCGTAGGCAGCTTATATGGCCCGTCTATTGCAGTGCAGCACTGCAAGTAGATTGCATCGGTGATAAGAGATACTAATCGGGAAACGTGTGGCAAGAAAGTTCAGGTAAGTGACGTTGTGCATAAATTGCTGCAGCGAGTCGCCTTTTATTCATCATGTTTCTGCCACATTAATCCTTTTCATTTCGATCTACCGATTCATCTTTTATGTCCTGGTTGATTTTCTCCGCCTCGTTTCGTCAGGATCAGCTGGAATGCGTTGTCTTGGGCTTGTTTATCCAGGCGCGTTGAGGTGAGAGTATTGTTTATTATTTTTGTGCATCCACTAATTGAATTATTATTCCAGATAAATTAGGCTGCGTCGAGGAAGGTGATGACAGTGGAAGAATTTGTAAGCAGACAGACGTGCGCTTTTCCATCGGATAGATATATTATTTAAATAGAAATAAGTAGATGTAGATTTAATTGGATGTGTCCATGTCCAGCTTATTGTTTATTCCTTGAGTGATTAAGGCCATTAAAATGTCAATTTTCTTTTCTAAGTTGTCGACTCTGTTTGCTAAGATAGTTGTGGGACCGTCCAAGAAGTCTTTTTGCGAGTTAGGATTGGAATTTCTTGGCGATTGCATGGCTTCATCAATCAATCTTGGTTTGAAGCTAGCTCTGGCAGCTCTGCTGGTGGTGGGAGGGCTGTCGTTGTTAACTTGCATGGGATTTGAAGTACCTTTTTCAGGTTCCTGGTAATTTTCTTCACTCCTTTGCTTTCGGAGCATGTCCTGGTAATTTTCCAGATGTCTTTGCGCTGGGTTGCTTGTCTTGGATACCAGTCTTGGCTTTGCGTTGTTTTTTGAAGTTGTCCTACCCTTTTTGGGTATCTTGTTTGTGTTTCGGCGCCATTTATTCAGCCGCATCTGAATGGCAGAGTCATGGGAGGAGAAACGTGGCCTTTTGTCGTTCATATTTTGTCGGAAAGGATTTAGCATCGACTTTCTGGCTGCTTCCTGGCGGGCTTCAGCGATTGATCTGTTCAGGATTGCTGAGCTGTGTGGCAGCCGAGGGGTGTTATTGCGTGGAGGAGGGCCTTGACGTCTATAAAAGTTATTGGTTGCGTCTTTAATTGTACGTATTTTATTTGTGTCAATGTTGTTTGCCGCAAGCTTTTGTTTTTCGGCCTTGTAAACGGGGCATCCTTTGTATGCACTAATATGCTCTCCAGAGCAGTTGACGCAGGTAGCAGGGGTGGTTCTTGGCTTGGTGCAGCAGGATGACAGGTGGTCGCCAGCGCATTTCATGCATCTTGGTGGCCTCATGCATGAGTTCTTGGCATGCCTGAAGCCCTGGCATCTGTAGCACTGGACCGGCTCCCGTGTCCTGTTTTTCCTTTCAATATCCACTCTTTGCCCACCGATTTGTTTGAGTGAGATAATTTTGTCATGACTGCCGTCCTTGGCCATGACGATCTCAACTTCAAACATGCGCATGGGCCCACCTGTAGCCGGGTTCGTCATATTTCTGACGAAGCGAGCTGTGAATCCGAGCGTCAGCAACTCCTTGACAATCCACGAGCATGGAGTGGAGTGGTGGAGATGTCTGATTACTACTCGGAAGCCCCTCTCGGACTTTGGCTGGTTGGTGAATAGGGGAAAGCCGTTTGCTATAAGGACATCTTTGATTTTGTGGTAGGCGGTCATGTCCTTGGCCTGGATCCTGACCCCGTTCCCTTCAGTTGCCCTGGTAGTGTAGCTGGATACTCCTGCTGTATAGTTTAACTTTTCCAGGAGCGGGACAATTTCTTTGACGTCGTCAACGAGTATGGGTGGCGCTCTGCAGCTTAGTGGCACCAGTTTCCAAGGTGGCAGCTCAGCATCTGTATTTTGAGGGGGTGCCGTCGTTGCACTGCGAGCAGGAGCATTGGTGCTGCAGGGTAACGGCTGGTGTGAGAGTCGATTCCTGGTTTTGGATTCCTCATATACAGATTTGGCTGCCTTACTTTGGAAAACGGGTGTGGTGAGGGGTGGAAAAATGCTGGGAGATTTGAAATTGGAGGTCACGCATAATCGTTTATTTGGCGTCCTGAAACTGGAGCAGTCCAAATCATCGTTTGTCCTCTTGGCCGGAGTTTTCGTTAGAGGAGCCGGAACTGTGGGTGCCACAAAGATTGGACCAGTTCCAGCAGCCATTTCCGAGAAACTCATGAGCTGCTCGTCTGGGCTCCTGGACGGAGATTTAAATAAGTCCCGCTTGGCAGCAGGCCGACTAAGGGTACGAGCTGTTGTTAAATTCACCACTGTGGGCATGGATCTGTTGTTGGATTTTATTTTTAAATCACCTTGAGCATCAGGGCGTAAAGAAGCACTCCTTTGATGAGGGGAAATGCTTCTTTTCCCAGTATTTACAGAGCGAATGGTGGGTTTTTTGCTTAGGCTGAGTTTAGAAGTGTCCGGTTTAGGGTTAAAAATAGACCAGAAAGCTTTGGCAGTTGTACTTGGTCTTTCCTCCTGCTTGCTTTCGTTAAATTGTATAAGTGGTGGAGCAATTTCACCACTGTCAATATCATTGGCTTTGTTGGGTTGAGTTTTTGAATTGGCAAGCGCGGGAGATTTAGAGCAGCTTTCTAAATTTGTTTCGGCGGCTTTATTTATTTGTATGTGTGTATAAGAAGGAGGGGAAGAAGCATTACGTCCAATTTTGGTGGATGAGCTGAGATTTTTCTCTGCGCTGTCGGTGTGTGGGAGAGAGGGGAAATTTCCCATAGCGTCGCACGGTTTGGCGCCTCTTAATTCTGTGTCCGTATTAGTGGCTGCAGCTGCATTAGTGCAGGTCGCTGTGGTGGATTTGAACTCTCTTTGAGTAGCGTCGGTGTTTGTGAGTGCGGCTGTGTTTGTGTGAGTCATTGTGGGGAGTGAATTTCGCTTGTGTATTTGTGAAGAGAGTGGAGGAGAAGATGGCGATTTCCCCTTCGAGATGCTGCTTTTGGCGCCAACATTGGCTGCAGCAGTATTGGTGATCGAGAGGGGGTCTCTTTGGGCATTTTTAGCGTTTATATTCTCTTTCATATTTGGAGAAAGGGAATTAAAGAAATTAAAGGCTACCCAAGAAAAGTTAATTGGGCTTTTCTTTTGATTTGCAGGCAATTTCTTCTGGTTAATATTGACGGAATTAACCAGGGAATTGCCGGACCCGTGAGTTTTTTTTTTTTTTTTTTTACTTTGTAGGTGGAGGTACGGAGACAGAATGAATTCTGTTCCGCATCCACAATTTATTTTGCCTTTGATTACATTTATGCAATATGTAGGTACAATTATTTGAATTTAGAGTTTAACATTGCATGGGGTGAGTTTGGGGCTTGGACATAGTTAGTATTAATGTAGTATTTTGTTAGTTTAAATTTCAACAGTAACATGGACTGGTAACATTTTAAAATTTGCATGGTTTGTTTACATTTAACAATTGGATCTTTTTACAATAGATTTTGCAATTTTGACTATCATTGTTGTTTAATTTATTTATTTTCAGGTACCCCTGCCAGAAGGACAGGAGCGCCGAGTCGTTGGAATCGTCAGGAGTCATCACGGGCAGGCGCCTGTAGTGTGTTGGCTGTGATTTGTTGTGGCCGCTGGAGGAGCGCCGCTTGCAACGAGCTCGTCCCGGTCGGTGTTGCAAGCAGTTGCATAAGTTTTGAAGAAGCTAGAATCCCGCGCAGCCGTCATTGGGATGTAATGGAGCTGCTGTCAACATGGTGGTGGAAACGAAGGTTGCACGGTGCGCCGCGTCCTGTGGCCATTGCGTCGGGACTGGCAGCTAGGAGCTTCCAGATCAGGAAAAGTTGCCGAGGACCGCCGCATCGGAAGAGGTCATGGTGTTTCAGGATGTTCCGGGTCAAGGATTGTTGTCGGGGACCGTAGCAGCGATTTGGGCCATGGAAATGATTGTAAAGATAAATTTTAGGTAAGTATTACATTTGTTAATTGTTTTTGTGGTTTCATTGGTTTTCTTTTGTATTTTTCAGGGGCCCAGGCTGAACGATATTTGGAGGTAAGTATTATGTTTGTATTTGTTTGTTTATATAGTTGTATTAATTATTGTTATTCAGGTGTGTTTTTTTTTTTTTTTTTTAGGTAGGCTGTTCTGAAGGTGGGTATTATGTTTGTTTTTAAATTGTATTAAATTTTTGTTTTTGTTTTGTATTCAGGTGCGTTTGTAGCAGCTAATTTAGAGGCCGTCGTAGCTGTGATGCCGTGGTTTTTGGGTTCTTCAAGCTTGCGATTAATATGGAGGTGAGTATTAAATTTGTTGTTATAATTGCATTAATAAGTTTGTAATTATAATTGCATTAATATTTGTTTTTGTTTTCAGGTACATTTGTTGCAGCTTTTATTGAGGCCGTCGCAGCTGAGATCCCGTGGTTTTGAGTTCTTCACGTTTGAGATTAATCTGGAGGTAAGTATTGTGTTTGTAATTATAATTGCTTTAATATTTGTTTAAGTTTTCAGGTACGTTTGTAGCAGCTGATATTAAAGCCGTCGCAGCTGGTATGCCAAGGTTTGCGATTAATCTAGAGGTAAGTATTGTGTTTGTTATTTTAATTTCATTAATATTTGTTTTTGTTTTCAGGTACCAGTTTGCGATTAGTCTGGAGGTAAGTATTAAGTTTGTAGTTATAATTGCATTAATATTTGTTTTAGTTTTCAGGTACGTTTGTAGCAGCTAATATTAAGGCCATCGCTGCTGGAATGCAATGGTTTTGGATTCTACAAGTTTGCGATTAATCTGGAGGTAAGTATTATGTTTGTTTTTATAATTTCATTAATATTGGTTTATGTTTTGTAGTAGTTTGTAGTTATAATTGCATTAATATTTGTTTTAGTTTTCAGGTACGTTTGTAGCAGCTAATATTAAGGCCATCGCTGCTGGAATGCAATGGTTTTGGATTCTACAAGTTTGCGATTAATCTGGAGGTAAGTATTATGTTTGTTTTTATAATTTCATTAATATTGGTTTATGTTTTCAGGTGCGTTGGTTGCAGCTAATGTTATTTCCGTCGATTATAGTTTGTAGCTTGTATCTTAATAAATTAGGGATTAATTGTAAATATTAGACCACTTGCGATTAATCTAGAGGTAAGTATTGTGTTTGTTATTTTAATTTCATTAATATTTGTTTTTGTTTTCAGGTACCAGTTTGCGATTAGTCTGGAGGTAAGTATTAAGTTTGTAGTTATAATTGCATTAATATTTGTTTTAGTTTTCAGGTACGTTTGTAGCAGCTAATATTAAGGCCATCGCTGCTGGGATGCCGTGGCTTTGGATTCCACAAGTTTGCGATTAATCTGGAGGTAAGTATTATGTTTGTTGTTATAGTTTCATTTTACTTTGTAGGTGGAGGTACGGAGACAGAATGAATTCTGTTCCGCATCCACAATTTTATTTTGCCTTTGATTACAATAAATGCAATATGTAGGTACAATAATTTGAATTTTAGAGTATAACATAGCATGGGGTGAGTTTGGGGCTGGACATATTTTAGTATTTAATGTTAAGTTAGTATTTTTCTTTGTAGGCTTTAGATTATAACAGTGACATGGGCTGGTAACATTATCATATGCTTGTTTTGTATACATTTTTTTTTAAAATGAAATTATTTGCAATAAACATTAAAATTTTAGACTAACATTGTTTTATTTATTTCTTTTCAGGTACCCCCACCAGAAGGGCAGGAGCACCGCATCGTTGAGGGCCTCAGGAGTCATCACAGGTAAGTTTTGTTGCATTTTGGCAGTGGTCTGTTGCGGCCACTGGAAGTGGGCCATTTGCAACAAGTATGTCCGGCCGGCGTTGCAGGTTAGTAGTTCTCGGTTTCAGCATCCCTCGCCGCGGTCATTTGATTAAGGTAAGTTGTATCGTTAGTGGCAAGAATGTAATCCCACGAAGCTGTCATTGCGTTTATATAGAGCTGCTGGCATTATGATGGTGGAGTTCGTCTCGTTGTGGCAGAGAAGTCGTCAGTGAGGATTGTGGCTCGATCTATCACCGAATGAAGCCAGGTGCGCCGCGTCTTGTGGCCATATCGTCGGGATTGGCAGCTTGGGGCCGCCAGTTCGAGATTTGTTACAGAGGGCCGTCGTAACGTTATAGGCATGGAAATGGATGCAAAAATAGTATTTGGTAAGTATTATATATGTTATTTGTTTTTTATGATTGCGTTAATTTTTGTTGTTTCAGGTACATTGAGTGGAAATTAAATTAAGGTAAGTATTATATTTGTGTATATTTGTTTATATGATTGCGTTTGTTATTGTTTTTCAGGTACTTAAAGGAAGCTTGTCTGGGGTGAGTATTGAGTATTTTTTATAATTGCGTTGATTTTGTTTTTGCTTTTCAGGTACGTTTTGTAAGAGCTGGTTTGGAGGACCTTTGTTATTGTGCAATTGCAGCTGGGATGCCGCAGATATGGAGTCATCAAGTTGCAATTAGATAAGTATTACATTTTAAATATAAATTTCCCAGTAATAGCTTGTGTACCCTTGTTTCAATAGTTGGAGTCTTTGAGGCTGGAGCTGCGTGCTTGTCGTCAGCAGGATGGAGCAGGCTAATAGTATCTGCTACTTTGTCTGTCCGGTTTGTTATTATTTATGTGTCCTTGGGTAATTTTTGTATCGCATTCTTATTTAATTTCCTTTCATTACAGGTTAGCGGAAAATTCGTTGAAGATACAGAACTGAGGAGAAATATGCAATTTAAGGACATGTTTTGCAGGATGTTGGTGTGGCATCTGCGCCACGCAATTGCTCTTTATTTATGCAATGGCGTCAGGAGATGGAGACGGCATCATAAAATTGTCGGTTTTTTGTATCTATAATCGCAAAAGTTGGCGATTTTGTTTTGCTATAGTGAGGCCCGTCTCCTGATTTACGTGCGCATCATCGGCAGGATGAGGGCGAATTTTTGTATCTGCTGGATTGCCTGTCAGGTTTGCAATTTTCTGTGTCTTTGATTAATTTAGTATTATATTTTTATTAATTTTCCTTTCTTTATAGGTTGTCGGGAAGTCATTGAGAAAACGGTATTGCGGAGATTTATACAATTTGGAGACGGATTTTAATTCATTTTAATATGAAGTTTGTTCCGGGATAGTGATCCTTGTGAGTGCAGTGGCATCAGGAGATGGAGACGGCGTTGTAAGGTTGTCAGTTTTTTGTGTTTATAATCGCGAAAGGTGGCGATTTTGTTTTTCTTTTGCGGAGCCGGTCTTCTCTTGATGGTTGTGTTGGATCACCAGTTGGCTCTGGTTATTGAGGTAAGTGCTTTATTTATTTGTTTTGTTTATTTTCTTATTGGTTAATTGATTTGTTTTCAGGTTTTAGCGTCAACTAATGTAGGCGCTCGTCGATCTGGAAGATTATCAGAGTAGCAGGAAGGATAGATTTTGCTGCTCCGCGCAAGGTGCCCTGATCGGAGCATAGGCAGCTTATATGGCCCGTCAATTGCAGCGCAGCACTGCAAGTAGATTGTATCGGTGATAAGGGATACTACCAGGGACTGTGTGGCGAAGAAAGTTCAGGTAAGTGACGTTGTGCATAAATTGCTGCAGCGAGTCGCCTTTTATTCATCATGTTTCTGCCACACTAATCCTTTTCATATCGATCTACCGATTCATCCTTTATGTCCTAGTTGGTTTTCTCCGCATCGTTTCGTCAGGATCAGCTGGAGTGCGTTGTCTTAGGATTGCTCATCCGGATGCGTTGAGGTGAGGGTATTGTTTATTGTTTTTGTGCCATCCACTAATTGAATTATTATTCCAGATAAATTAGGCTGCGTCGAGAAGGGTGGTGACAGTGGAGGAGGTTTATAAGCAGACAGACGTGCGCTTTTCCATCGGATAAAGATATCGTTTATTTAGATGTAAGAGGATATAGATTTAATTTGATGTGTCCATGTCAAGATTATTGTTTCTTATTTGTAAGATTAAGGCCATTAAAATGTCAATTTTCTTTTCTAAGTTGTCGACTCTGTTTGCTAAGGTTGTTGTGGGGCCGTCAGAGAAGCCTTTTTGTGAGTTAAGATTGGAGTTTCTTGGCGATTGCATGGCTTCATCAATAAATCTTGGTTTGAAGCTAGCTCTGGCAGCTCTGCTGGTGGTAGGAGGGCTGTCTTTGCTAACTTGCGTGGGATTTGAAGAACCTTTTTCAGGTTCCTGGTCATTTTCTTCACTCCTTTGTTTTCGGAGCATGTCCTGGTAATTTTCCAGGTGTCTTTGCGCTGGGTTGCTTGTCTTGGATGCAAGTCTTGTCTTTGCATTATTTTTTGATGTAATCCTACCCTTTTTGGGTAATTTATTAGTGTTTCGGCGCCATTTATTCAGTCGCGTCTGAATGGCAGTGTCATGGGAGGAAAAGCGTGGCCTTCTGTCATTCATGTTCTGTCGGAAAGGATTTGACACCGACTTTCTGGCAGCCTCCTGGCGTGCTTCAGCAATTGATCTGCTCAGGATTGTTGAGCTGTGTGGAAGCCGTGGGGTGTTATTGCGTGGAGGAGGGCCTTGACGTTTATAGAAGTTGTTAGTTGCGTCTTTAATTGTACGTATTTTGTTTATGTCGATATTGTTAGCCGCAAGCTTTTGTTTTTCGGCCTTGTAAACGGGGCATCCCTTGTATGCACTAATGTGCTCTCCAGAGCAGTTGACGCAGGTAGCAGGGGTGGTTCTTGGCTTAGTGCAGCAGGATGACAGGTGATCGCCAGCGCATTTCATGCATCTTGGTGGCCTCATGCATGAGTTTTTGGCATGCCTGTAGCCCTGGCATCTGTAGCACTGGACCGGCTCCCGTGTCCTGTTTTTCCTTTCAATATCCACCCTTTGCCCACCAATTTGTTTGAGTGAGATAATTTTGTCATGACTGCCGTCCTTGGCCATGACAATCTCCACTTCAAACATTCGCATGGGGCCACCTGTAGCCGGATTCGTCATGTTTCTGACGAAGCGCGCTGAGAATCCGAGCGTCAGCAACTCCTTGACAATCCACGAGCATGGAGTGGAGTGGTGGAGATGTCTGATTACAACTCGGAAGCCCCTCTCGGACTTTGGCTGGTTGGAGAATAGGGGAAAGCCGTTTGCTATAAGGACATCTTTAATTTTGTGGTAGGCGGTCATGTCCTTAGCCTGAATCCTGACCCCGTTCCCTTCAGTTGCCCTGGTAGTGTAGCTGGAGACTCCTGCTGTATAATTTAGTTTTTCCAGGAGCGGGACAATTTCTTTAACATCGTCGACAAGTATGGGTGGAGCTCTGCAGCTTAGTGGCACAAGTTTCCAAGGTGGCAGCTCAGCATCTGTATTTTGAGGAGGTGGCATCGTTGCGCTGCGTGCAGGAGCATTGGTGCTGCAGGGTAACGGCTGGTGTGAGTGTAGATTCCTAGTTTTGGATTCCTCATATACAGATTTGGCTGCCTTGCTTTGAAAAACGGGTGTGGTGAGGGGTGGGAAAATGCTGGGAGACTTGAGATTGGTGGTCACGCATAATCGTTTTTTTTTTTTAACTTTACTGGTGGAGGTACGGAGACAGAATGAGTTCTGTTCCGCATCCACAATTTATTTTGCCTTTGATTACAGTGTGTGTAATATATAGAACAATTATTTGAAATTTCGAATTTTACATTGCATGGGGTGAGTTTGGGGCTTGGACATAGTTAGTATTTAATGTTAAGTTAGTATTTTTTTTGTAGGCTTTAGATTATAGTCAAAGACATGGACTGGTTACATTATCGTCTTGCATGTTTTGTTTACATTAATAAAATGTAATGATTTTACGAAAAACATTGAAATTTAGGACTAACATTGTATAATTTGTTTCTTTTCAGATACCCCCGCCAGAAGGACGGAAGCATCGAGTCGCTGTGGAGCCTTAGGAGTCATTACAGGTGAGTTTTTGTTGCATTTTGGCAGTCGTCTATTGCGGCCGTTGGAAGTGGGCCGCTGGCAACAAGTGTGTCCGGCCGGAGTTGCAGGTGATTTGTTCTCGGTTTCAGCATCCCTCGCCGCCGTCATTTGGTGAGTATCAATTGTATCGTCAGTGGCAGTTTTATGCAATTGTTTGAGTATGTTGCAGATAGAATTGCCGTTCATCAGGAAGAGGAGTTGCGATGTGTTGCCCCACGCAGCTGTCATTGCATTTTTTGAGAGCTGCTGGCTATATGGTGGAGGAGTCGTCTCGTGGCAAAGAAGTCGTCAGAGAGGATTGTGGCTCGGTCTATCACCGAGAGAAGCCAGGTGCGCCGCATCTTGTGACCCTGTCGCCAGGTGTGGCAGCTTGGGGCCGCCGGTTCGAGATTTGTTGCAGAGGGCCGCCGCGAAGAAATAGGCATGGAAATGGATGCAAAAATAGTGTTTGGTAAGTATTATATATGTTATCAGTTTTTTATGATTGCATTAATTTTTGTTTTTTCAGGTACGTTGAGTGGATTTTAATTTAAGGTAAGTATTATATTTGGGTATAAATGTTTATATAATTGCGTTTATTATTGTTTTTCAGGTACTTAAAGGAAGCTTGTCTGGGGTGAGTATTGAGTAGCTTTTATAATTGCGTTGATTTTGTTTTTGCTTTTCAGGTACGTTTTGTAGGAGCTGACTTGGATGATCTTTGTTATTGTGCAAATTGCAGCTGGAATGTCACGGTTTTGGAGTCATCAAGTTGTCAATTAGATAAGTATTATATTATAAATATATTTATCCCAGTAATAGCTTGTGTTCCCTTGTTTCAATAGTTGGAGTCCTAGAAGCTGGAGCTGCGTGCTTGTCGTCAGCAGGATGGAGCCGTTCACTAGCCTCTGCTACTTTGTCTGTCCGGTTTGTTATTATTTCTGTGTCCTTGAGTAATTTTTGTATCGCATTCTTATTTATTTTCCTTTCATTGCAGGTTAGGAGAGAATTAGTCGAGGATACAAAACTGAGGAGAAATATACAATTTAAGGACAAATTTTTCAGCATATTGATGTGGCATCTGTGCCACGCAAATGATCCTTATTTGTGCAATGGCGTCAGGAGATGGAGACGGCATCATAAAATTGTCAACTTTTTGTGTTTATAATCGCGAAAATTGGCGATTTTATTTTGCTTTTGCGGTGCCTGTCTCTTGTTGTCGGTTGCGTTGAAGGATTTACGTGCGTGGCGTCAGGATGATGGAATCGCATATCTGTATCTGCTTGTTTACCTCGCAAGTTTTACGTTTTTCTGTGAGTCCTTTATTAATTTTGCATCATATTCTTATTGATTTTCCTTTCTTTACAGGTTATCGGAAAATAATTGAACGTACCATACTGCGGAAAATTATGCATTTTAGAGACGGATTTTGAGACTTTTTAAAAAATGGTGTCAGCTCCGCGCTAGTGATCCTTAAACGTGCAGTGGCATCAAGAGGTGGAGACGGCGTCGTAAAGTTGTCAATTTTTTGGGTTTATAATCGCGATAGCTGCCGGTTTTGTTTTTCTATTGTGGAGACCGCCTCTTCTTGTAGGTTGCATTGGATCACCATTAGGCTGTGGTCAAGGAGGTAAGAGCAATATTTGATTGTTTTGTTTAATTTTTTATTGGTTAATTGTTTTGTTTTCAGGTTTTAGCGTCAATTAATGTAGGCGCTCGTCGTTCTGGGATCGGCCCGTCTATTGCAGCGCAGCATGCAAGTAGGTTGTATCGGTGATAAGAGATACTACCAGGGACTGTGTGGCAAGAAGATTCAGGTAAGTGACGTTGTGCATAAATTGCTGCGGCGAGTCGCCTCTTATTCATCATGTTTCTGCCACACTAATCCTTTTCATATCGATCTACCGATTCGTCGATTATGTCCTGGTTGATTTTCCCCGCATCGTTTCGTCAGGTTCAGCTAGAGTGCGTTGTCTTAGGCTTGTTCATCCGGATGCGTTGAGGTGAGAGTATTGTTTATGTTTTATTGCGATTATCTAATTGAATTTATATTTTAACTTTGTAGGTGGAGGTACGGAGACGGAATGAATTCTGTTCCGCATCCACAATTTATTTTGCCTTTGATTACATTTATGCAATATGTAGGTACAATTATTTGAATTTAGAGTTTAACATTGCATGGGGTGAGTTTGGGGCTTGGACATAGTTAGTATTAATGTAGTATTTTGTTAGTTTAAATTTCAACAGTAACATGGACTGGTAACATTTTAAAATTTGCATGGTTTGTTTACATTTAACAATTGGATTATTTTACAATAGATTTTGCAATTTTGACTATCATTGTTGTTTAATTTATTTATTTTCAGGTACCCCTGCCAGAAGGACAGGAGCGCCGAGTCGTTGGAATCGTCAGGAGTCATCACGGGCAGGCGCCTGTAGTGTGTTGGCTGTGATTTGTTGTGGCCGCTGGAGGAGCGCCGCTTGCAACGAGCTCGTCCCGGTCGGTGTTGCAAGCAGTTGCATAAGTTTTGAAGAAGCTAGAATCCCGCGCAGCCGTCATTGGGATGTAATGGAGCTGCTGTCAACATGGTGGTGGAAACGAAGGTTGCACGGTGCGCCGCGTCCTGTGGCCATTGCGTCGGGACTGGCAGCTAGGAGCTTCCAGATCAGGAAAAGTTGCCGAGGACCGCCGCATCGGAAGAGGTCATGGTGTTTCAGGATGTTCCGGGTCAAGGATTGTTGTCGGGGACCGTAGCAGCGATTTGGGCCATGGAATTGAATGTAAAGATAAATTTTAGGTAAGTATTACATTTGTTAATTGTTTTTGTGGTTTCATTGGTTTTCTTTTGTATTTTTCAGGGGCCCAGGCTGAACGATATTTGGAGGTAAGTATTATGTTTGTATTTGTTTATTTATATAGTTGTATTAATTATTGTTATTCAGGTGTGTTTTTTTTTTAAAGGCTGTTCTGAAGGTGGGTATTATGTTTGTTTTTAAATTGTATTAAATTTTTGTTTTTGTTTTGTTTTCAGGTGCGTTTGTAGCAGCTAATTTAGAGGCCGTCGTAGCTGTGATGCCGTGGTTTTTGGGTTCTTCAAGCTTGCGATTAATATGGAGGTGAGTATTAAATTTGTTGTTATAATTGCATTAATAAGTTTGTAATTATAATTGCATTAATATTTGTTTTTTGTTTTCAGGTACATTTGTTGCAGCTTTTATTGAGGCCGTCGCAGCTGAGATCCCGTGGTTTTTGAGTTCTTCACGTTTGAGATTAATCTGGAGGTAAGTATTGTGTTTGTTATTATAATTGCTTTAATATTTGTTTAAGTTTTAGGTACGTTTGTAGCAGCTGATATTAAAGCCGTCGCAGCTGGTATGCCAAGGTTTGCGATTAATCTAGAGGTAAGTATTGTGTTTGTTATTTTAATTTCATTAATATTTGTTTTTGTTTTCAGGTACCAGTTTGCGATTAGTCTGGAGGTAAGTATTAAGTTTGTAGTTATAATTGAATTAATATTTGTTTTAGTTTTAGTTTTTTTTTTTTTTTTTTTTTTTTTTTTTTTTTTTTTTTTTTTTTTTTTTTTTTTTTTTTTTTTTTTTTTTTTTTTTTAGTTTTCAGGTACGTTTGTAGCGCTAATATTAAGGCCATCGCTGCTAAATGCAATGGTTTTGGATTCTACAAGTTTGCGATTAATCTGGAGGTAAGTATTATGTTTGTTTTTATAATTTCATTAATATTGGTTTATGTTTTCAGGTGCGTTGGTTGCAGTAATGTTATTTCCGTCGATTATAGTTTGTAGCTTGTATCTTAATAAATTAGTGATTAATTGTAAATAAATGTATTTTGGTTTTAATTGCTTTTATTAATTTGTGAAGACTGTTTATTTTGGTCAGCTTCGGGTTCGTAGTCTGGGATTACTATTTTGATTACAGTGGTGGGTTGTCCGAGCATTAATTCAAGAATTTCCTCTCTGGTCCTTAGTCCTTTTCTGAATTTTTTGAGATTAATCTGGAGGTAGGTATTGTGTTTGTTATTATAATTGCTTTAATATTTGTTTAAGTTTTCAGGTACGTTTGTAGCAGCTGATATTAAAGCCGTCTCAGCTGGTATGCCAAGGTCTAGAGGTAAGTATTGTGTTTGTTATTTTAATTTCATTAATATTTGTTTTTGTTTTCAGGTACCAGTTTGCGATTAGTCTGGAGGTAAGTATTAAGTTTGTAGTTATAATTGCATTAATATTTGTTTTAGTTTTCAGGTACGTTTGTAGCAGCTAATATTAGGGCCATCGCTGCTGGATGCCGTGGCTTTGGATTCCACAAGTTTGCGATTAATCTGGAGGTAAGTATTATGTTTGTTGTTATAATTTCATTAATATTGTTTATGTTTTCAGGTGCGTTGGGTGCAGCTAATGTTATATCAGTCGATTATAGTTTGTAGCTTGTATCTTAATAAATTATTAATTAATTGTAAATAAATGTATTTTGGTTTTAATTGCTTTTATTAATTTATGAAGACTGTTTATTTTGGTCAGTTTCGGGTTCGTAGTCTGGGATTACTATTTTTTTTTTTTTTTTTTTTTTTTTTTTTTTTTTTTTTTTTTTTTTTTTTTTTTTTTTTTTTTTTTTTTTTTTTTTTTTTTTTTTTTTTTTTTTTTTTTTTTTTTTTTTTTTTTTTTTTTTTTTTTTTTTTTTTTTTTTTTTTTTTTTTTTTTTTTTTTTTTTTTTTTTTTTTTTTTTTTTTTTTTTTTTTTTTTTTTTTTTTTTTTTTTTTTTTTTTTTTTTTTTTTTTTTTTTTTTTTTTTTTTTTTTTTTTTTTTTTTTTTTTTTTTTTTATTACTATTTTGATTACAGAGGTGGGTTGTCCGAGCATTAATTCAAGAATTTCCTCTCTGGTCCTTAGTCCTTTTCTGAATAATTTGCTGTAATAATTTATTTCAAGTTCACACCATCTGTCTGGTGGTCCCTTCTCTAAAGCTTTTCTCCTATCGGCTTTTTCCTTTTCCACTCTCATTTTCTCAGCTATGGATTGCCTTATTTCTAATTCTTGGTCAGCAATCAGGAGGAGTGTTGGAAGGGTCTGTCTGTATTTGGTTCTCATTTTGACGACTATTTCAGCTTCCTCGTTTTTTGTATAATCATGTATGGAGCTATAGGTGGGTTCCGCAGGTGGTTTTGGTTGGTGTTGTTGAAGAGGCAGGAAATATTTTGAAAATTGCTTGGCGTATCTGCTTCTGCTTGGTTCCAGTCTGGTAGGCTTGTAGGCATTGATTAGGAGGTCATATATTAGAGGGTTTTCATGGTCAGTAAGGGAGTTGGCGTAGCGTTGGCTTGCTTTGTCAAAAATTTCCTCGAATGATTTAATGTTATAAATTGTCCTAATGGTTGCTTGTCTCGTATATCTGCTGGCGTTAATGATTCGTCTGATAAATTTGTTTTCCATTGTTTGAATTTTATTTGCTTGGGTGTCCGATACCAGAGAGCCCCATATTGCAATGGCGTAATGCCAGATTGGGGAGACAATTTGTTTCCAGAGGAGAACCTTTGCGTTTTTAGGTAGGTGGCTATTTTTTCCTACTAGCCATTCTAATTTTTTGTAAGCAGCTATAGTTTTTCCTTTTAGCAGCGTTATGTGTGCCCCAAAGGTCAGTTTTCTATCTAGCATGAGCCCGAGATAGCGTTGCTTGTTTAATTTGGCGGCTCTTTGTCCATTAATTGTTGGAGGAGTGTATGTATTTGTTACTTCTCTTTTTAGGGAGAAGAGAATGTGTCCAGTTTTTTTTGCATTAATTGCTATGTCCCATTTTTTTGACCATCTACAGAAAACATTAAGGTAATTTTGATTTAGGTTAATCGCAATATTGGTATATTTAGACCGGCTAAGAATTATGGTATCGTCTGCATATGTAGCTAAGATAGTATTTGTTTGGTTGTAATCGGGGAAGGATATGTGGCGCATATAGTCTTTTACGATTGGGTAGGGCATATCAGATGAGTATATTGAGTAGAGGACCGGGCCCAGTATGCTGCCCTGAGGAACTCCTGCTCTAATTTTACCTATCCTAGACGTCGTTTCACCGTCGATCCTGACAGAGAAGGTTCTATTAGATAAATAGTTTTCAAGTAGGTCAAATAGGTATCTGGGAATAAGTCTGGATAGTTTATATAGTAGGCCGTCGTGCCAGACTCTGTCAAAGGCTTCCGTAATGTCAAGGAAAGTGGCAGAGCAGACATCTTTCTCTTCAAAGGCTTTTAGAATAAATTGAGTCACCCTGGCTAGCTGATGTTCCGTTCCGTGGTCCTTTCTGAATCCGAATTGGTGGGATGGGATTGCTTTGGCAAAGTAATCAATGTCGTACAGTCGTTTCAGTAGTATTCTTTCGAGTAGTTTAGAAAGGCCAGAGAGTAAGCTAATTGGTCGGTAGGAATTTAGAGCAAAAGGTGATTTCCCTGGTTTGGGAATCATTGAGATGCTTGCGTGCTTCCATTTGTTTGGGAAATGTCCAATTTTCAGGATGTTGTTATAAATAAGTATTAGGTATAATCTGGCTTTGGTGGGTAGGTTTTTTAAGGTTTTGTTGTTAAGATTGTCAGTTCCTGGGGCTTTTTTTAATTCCAGTGAGTTTATCAGCTCATTTAGTTCGGCCAGCGTGACTGGCTTGAAGGTGCTGTTACCAGATTCGCCGTTCGTATCTAAAGATCTGAATTTTTCTAATTCACTTCTGACGAAATCCCTGTCTTTGGCGTCATTATTTTGATTTGGCTTGAAGCGGGACTCAAGGTGGGCTGCAAAAGCTTCAGCTTTTTCATCTAAGGTCCTGGTCCAGGGGTAGTCAGTTCTTAGGCGGTTGTCTTCATTGTCCTTTTTAATCGGCCAGCAGGGTCGGGGTTGCTTTTTGATTGTGTTTTTTCATAACTTTACTGGTGGAGGTACGGAGACAGAATGAGTTCTGTTCCGCATCCACAATTTATTTTGCCTTTGATTACAGTGTGTGTAATATATAGAACAATTATTTGAAATTTCGAATTTTACATTGCATGGGGTGAGTTTGGGGCTTGGACATAGTTAGTATTTAATGTTAAGTTAGTATTTTTTTTTGTAGGCTTTAGATTATAGTCAAAGACATGGACTGGTTACATTATCGTCTTGCATGTTTTGTTTACATTAATAAAATGTAATGATTTTACGAAAAACATTGAAATTTAGGACTAACATTGTATAATTTGTTTCTTTTCAGATACCCCCGCCAGAAGGACGGAAGCATCGAGTCGCTGTGGAGCCTTAGGAGTCATTACAGGTGAGTTTTTGTTGCATTTTGGCAGTCGTCTATTGCGGCCGTTGGAAGTGGGCCGCTGGCAACAAGTGTGTCCGGCCGGAGTTGCAGGTGATTTGTTCTCGGTTTCAGCATCCCTCGCCGCCGTCATTTGGTGAGTATCAATTGTATCGTCAGTGGCAGTTTTATGCAATTGTTTGAGTATGTTGCAGATAGAATTGCCGTTCATCAGGAAGAGGAGTTGCGATGTGTTGCCCCACGCAGCTGTCATTGCATTTTTTGAGAGCTGCTGGCTATATGGTGGAGGAGTCGTCTCGTGGCAAAGAAGTCGTCAGAGAGGATTGTGGCTCGGTCTATCACCGAGAGAAGCCAGGTGCGCCGCATCTTGTGGCCCTGTCGCCAGGTGTGGCAGCTTGGGGCCGCCGGTTCGAGATTTGTTGCAGAGGGCCGCCGCGAAGAAATAGGCATGGAAATGGATGCAAAAATAGTGTTTGGTAAGTATTATATATGTTATCAGTTTTTTATGATTGCATTAATTTTTGTTTTTTCAGGTACGTTGAGTGGATTTTAATTTAAGGTAAGTATTATATTTGGGTATAAATGTTTATATAATTGCGTTTATTATTGTTTTTCAGGTACTTAAAGGAAGCTTGTCTGGGGTGAGTATTGAGTAGCTTTTATAATTGCGTTGATTTTGTTTTTGCTTTTCAGGTACGTTTTGTAGGAGCTGACTTGGATGATCTTTGTTATTGTGCAAATTGCAGCTGGAATGCCACGGTTTTGGAGTCATCAAGTTGTCAATTAGATAAGTATTATATTATAAATATATTTATCCCAGTAATAGCTTGTGTTCCCTTGTTTCAATAGTTGGAGTCCTAGAAGCTGGAGCTGCGTGCTTGTCGTCAGCAGGATGGAGCCGTTCACTAGCCTCTGCTACTTTGTCTGTCCGGTTTGTTATTATTTCTGTGTCCTTGAGTAATTTTTGTATCGCATTCTTATTTATTTTCCTTTCATTGCAGGTTAGGAGAGAATTAGTCGAGGATACAAAACTGAGGAGAAATATACAATTTAAGGACAAATTTTTCAGCATATTGATGTGGCATCTGTGCCACGCAAATGATCCTTATTTGTGCAATGGCGTCAGGAGATGGAGACGGCATCATAAAATTGTCAACTTTTTGTGTTTATAATCGCGAAAATTGGCGATTTTATTTTGCTTTTGCGGTGCCTGTCTCTTGTTGTCGGTTGCGTTGAAGGATTTACGTGCGTGGCGTCAGGATGATGGAATCGCATATCTGTATCTGCTTGTTTACCTCGCAAGTTTTACGTTTTTCTGTGAGTCCTTTATTAATTTTGCATCATATTCTTATTGATTTTCCTTTCTTTACAGGTTATCGGAAAATAATTGAACGTACCATACTGCGGAAAATTATGCATTTTAGAGACGGATTTTGAGACTTTTAAAAAATGGTGTCAGCTCCGCGCTAGTGATCCTTAAACGTGCAGTGGCATCAAGAGGTGGAGACGGCGTCGTAAAGTTGTCAATTTTTTGGGTTTATAATCGCGATAGCTGCCGGTTTTGTTTTTCTATTGTGGAGACCGCCTCTTCTTGTAGGTTGCATTGGATCACCATTAGGCTGTGGTCAAGGAGGTAAGAGCAATATTTGATTGTTTTGTTTAATTTTTTATTGGTTAATTGTTTTGTTTTCAGGTTTTAGCGTCAATTAATGTAGGCGCTCGTCGTTCTGGGATCGGCCCGTCTATTGCAGCGCAGCATGCAAGTAGGTTGTATCGGTGATAAGAGATACTACCAGGGACTGTGTGGCAAGAAGATTCAGGTAAGTGACGTTGTGCATAAATTGCTGCGGCGAGTCGCCTCTTATTCATCATGTTTCTGCCACACTAATCCTTTTCATATCGATCTACCGATTCGTCGATTATGTCCTGGTTGATTTTCCCCGCATCGTTTCGTCAGGTTCAGCTAGAGTGCGTTGTCTTAGGCTTGTTCATCCGGATGCGTTGAGGTGAGAGTATTGTTTATGTTTTATTGCGATTATCTAATTGAATTTATATTCCAGGAAAGTTAGGCTGGGTCGAGGAAGGTGATGACCTTGCATGAGTTTGGGAGCAGACTGACGTGCGCTTTTCATCGGATATAGATGTCGTTAGAATAGATATAAAGAGATGTGGGTTTAAATGGATGTTTCCATGTCAAGATTGTAATCTCTTCCTTGTATGATTAAGGCCAATAAACTGTCAATTTTCTTCTCTAAATTGTCGACTCTTTTTGCTAGGTTTGAAGTGTGGTCGTCCGAGAAGCCTTTTTGTGAGTTAGGATTGGAGTTCCTTGGCGATTGCATGGCTTCATCTATGAGTCTTGACTTGAAGCTGGCTCTAGCAGCCCTGCTGGTGGTAGGAGGGCTGTCGTTGCTAAAATGTATGGGGTTTGGAGTACCTTTTTCAGGTTCCTGGTCATTTTCTTCGCTCCTTTGTTTTCGGAGCATGTCCTGATAATTTTCTAGGTGTCTTTGCGCTGGGTTGCTTGTCTTGGGTACTATTCTTGGCTTTGCATTGTTTTTTGAAGTTGTCCTACCCTTTTTGGGTATCTTGTTAGTGTTTCGTCGCCATTTATTCAGCCGCGTCTGAATGGCAGTGTCATGGGAGGAAAAACGTGGCCTTCTGTCATTCATATTTTGTCGGAAAGGATTAAACACCGACTTTCTGGCAGCCTCCTGGCGTGCTTCAGCAATTGATTTGCTCAGGATTGCTGAGCTGTGTGGCAGCCGTGGGGTGTTGTTGCGTGGGGAGGGCCTTGACGTCTATAAAAGTTATTGGTTGCGTCTTTAATTGTTCGTATTTTATTTGTGTCAATGTTGTTTGCCGCAAGCTTTTGTTTTTCGGCCTTGTAAACGGGGCATCCCTTGTATGCACTAATGTGCTCTCCAGAGCAGTTGACGCAGGTAGCAGGGGTGGTTCTTGGCTTGGTGCAAACGGTTGACAGGTGATCGCCGGCGCATTTCATGCATCTTGGTGGTCTCATGCATGAGTTTTTGGCGTGCCTGTAGCCCTGGCATCTGTGGCATTGGACCGGCTCCCGTGTCCTGTTTTTTCTTTCGATATCCACCTTTTGCCCGCCGATTTGTTTGAGTGAGATGATTTTGTCATGACTGCCGTCCTTGGCCATGACGATCTCCACTTCAAACATTCGCATGGGACCACCTGTAGCCGGATTCGTCATATTCTGACGAAGCGCGCTGAGAATCCGAGCTTCAGCAACTCATCAACAATCCACGAACATGGAGTGGAGTGGTGGAGATGTCTGATTACTACTCGGAAGCCCTCTCGAACTTTGGCTGGTTGGTGAATAGGGGAAAGCCGTTTGCTGTAAGGACATCTTTGATTTTGTGGTAGGCGGTCATGTCCTTGGCCTGAATCCTGACCCCGTTCCCTTCAGTTGCCCTGGTAGTGTAGCTGGAGACTCCTGCTGTATAGTTTAGTTTTTCCAGAAGCGGGACAATTTCTTTGACGTCGTCAACGAGTATGGGTGGTGCTCTGCAGCTTAGTGGCACAAGTTTCCAAGGTGGCAGCTCAGCATCTGTATTTTGTAGGGGAGCCGTCGTTACGCTGCGTGCAGGAGCATTGGTGCTGCAGAGTGAAGGCTGGTGTGAGTGTAGTTTCCTAGTTTTGGATTCCTCATATACAGATTTGGCTGCCTTGCTTTGGAAAACGGGTGTGGTGAGGGTGGGAAAATGCTGGGAGACTTGAGATTGGTGGTCACGCATAATCGTTTATTTGGCGTCTTAAAATTGGAGCAGTCCAGATCGTCATTGGTCCTCTTGGCCTGGGTTTTCGTAGTTGGAGCCGGAACTGAAGGTGCCACAAAGATTGGACCTATTCCGGCAACCACTTCTGAGAAACTCATGGGCTGCTCGTCTGGGCTCTTGGACGGCGAGTTGAATAGGTCCCGCTTGGCAGCAGGCCGACTAAGGGTGCGGGCTTTTGTTAAATTCCCCATAGTGGGCATGGATTTATTGTTGGGATTGATTTTAAATCACCCTGAGCATCAGGGCGTAAAGAGGCACTCCTATGATGCGGGGAAATGCTTCTTTTCCCAGTATTTACAGGGCGAGTGGTGGGTTTCTTGCTTAGGCTGAGTTTAGAAATGTCCGGCTTAGGGTTAAAAATAGACCAAAAAGCTTTGACGGTTGTACTAGGTCTTTCCTCCTGCTTGCTTTCGTTAATTTGTATAAGTGGGAATCGATTTCCCCACTGTCAATATCATTGGCTTTTTTGAGATGAGAGTCAAGATTAGCAAGCGCGGAAGATCTAGTGCAGCTTTCTGAATTTGTTTCGGTGGCTTTATTTGTTTGCGTGTGTGTATAAGAAGGAGGGGAAGAAGCATTGCGTCCAATTTTGGTGGATGAGCTGAGATTTTTCTCTGCGCTGTCGCTGTATGGGAGAGAGGGGAAATTTCCCATAGCGTCTTTCGGTTTGTAGTCTCTTATTTCTGTGTCCGTATTAGTGGCTGCAGCTGCATTAGTGCAGGTCGCTGTGGTGGATAAAAGCTCTCTTTGAGTAGCGTCGGTGTTTATGAGTGCGGCTGTATTAGTATGAGTCGTTGTGAGGAGTGAATTTCCCTTGTGTATATGAGGAGAGAATGAAGGAGAAGAAAGCGATTTCCCCTTCGAGATGCTGCTTTTGGCGCCAACATTGACTGCAGCAGTATTGGTAATCGAGAGGGGGTCTCTTTGGGCATTTTTGGCATTTATATTCTCTTTCGTATTTTGAGAAAGGGAATTAAAGAAATTCATGGCTACCCAAGAAGAGTTAATTGGGCTTTTCTTTTGATTTAAAGGCAATTTCTTCTGGTTAATATTGGTCGTTTTAACCAGGGAATTGCCAGACCCGTGAGACATAGGCGAAATGTTTACGTGAATAGGGAAGATCGCTCGCTTGAGGTAATTGAAAGCACCTCGTCTTCAGAGAAAAGGTGGTCAGAACTGGACATGCTTATTTTTTATTTTATTTAAAATATATATTATTTTATTAAAAATAAAAATTTTGCGATATTGCGATAATTGTAGTGGTATAAATACCCTGGATTTTGATTTAAGTGTGTTCTCCAGATTATCGTTTCGTT
>NW_022611102.1:0-20000 GCF_004382195.2 Drosophila sechellia
TAGGAAAAAAATATTCTTCCATTAAAAGAATATATAATTAAAAAATATTTAGATGAGCAAAAGATTTATAAAACCGAAACGGTAAATGCTGAGGCAGTTTATATAGCTTGGGATCAATGAATCCTGAGCACGCCAGCGTAGATTTATCCGCTAATAAACAATATATCAGTTTGGGATTTGAAAATCCTGAGCACGCCAGCGTAGATTTATCCGCTAATAAAACAATATATCAGTTTGGGATTGAAAAATCCTGAACAAGCCGACGATGTTAATTCCGTCAGTCTTAAATCAAATAGCTTGGAAACCACAAATACCGAGCACGCAGTCGTTGAGTTTTCCGACAAAGAAAAAATTCATAACCTAAATATAATTTCAAATCAAATAAAGAATTTGAAATAAAGTTATGAATAAAATTGAAAAGGAGCATTCTAAAATAAATACGCAAATTCCTTTTCGTACCGATATTCGAGGAGAAATAAATACAGTCAATGACAGAGCAATATATAGCAAACAATATCCTTATGCCATGTCCGGTCTCAGATTTCGTTAATAATGAAATCGATAGAATGCTAAAAGAACAAATTATAAGACCAAGTAGGAGCCCCTACAATTCACCAGTCTTAGTAGTGCCCAAAAAAGGTCAAAACGAAGATGGATCTCCAAAACATCGATTAGTTATTGACTATAAAAAATTAAATGAAAGTACAATACCTGACAGATACCCGATGCAAGATCCGTCTGTAATATTATCTAACTTAGGGAAGTCAAAATATTTCTCAACAATTGATCTGGAATCAGGATTCCACCAAATTTTAATGAAAAATTCAGATATTGAAAAAACAGCTTTCTCTATAAATAACGGAAAATTTGAGTTCTTACGTATGCCATTTGGGTTAACAAACGCCCCTAGAATATTTCAAAGAGCAATGGATGACATATTGAGAGAACAAGTCGGAAAAACTTGTCATGTTTATATGGATGATATAATAATCTTTTCTAATACAATTGAACAACATTACACAGATTTAATTCAAATAATAAATATTTTACAACAAGCAAATATGAAATTTCTCTAGAAAAATCTAAATTCTTTAAATTAGAAACAGCATTTCTAGGTTATATAGTATCTCACAATGTAATTAAAACAGATCCTGAGAAAATCTCCACAATTATGAAGTATCCGATTCCACAAAACATTAGAGAACTTCGAAGTTTTCTAGGCCTCACCGGCTATTACCGTAAATTTGTCCGAAATTATGCAAAAATTGCCAAACCTTTAACCAAATACCTAGGAGGAGATAATGGAAAAATTTCTAGGAGAATGTCCACAAAAATTACAATACAGTTAGACGACCCAGCTGTTAAAGCTTTTAAAGACTTAAAGATAATTTAATAGCACAAGTGGAATTAGTTCAACCAGATTATACCAAAAAATTCACTTTAACGACAGACGCATCAGATGTAGCTATCGGAGCAGTTTTATCACAGGATAATAAACCAATTACTTTCATATCCAAAACTTTAAATAAAACCGAACAACTTTATGCCACAAATAAAAAAGAATTGTTGGCAATAGTTTGGGCTCTTAAAAATCTCAGGAATTACTTATATGGTGTAATTGGTATAGAAATACAAACAGACCATCAATCTTTATCTTTCACAATCTCAGATAAAAACCCGAACGTAGAAATGAAAAGATGGTACTCCTTTATAGAAAGTTTCACCCCGAAAATAATATATAAACCTGGAACAACTAATGTCGTAGCCGACGCATTATCTCGAATAAAAATAAATAATATTACTAACAGCGACTTAGAACAATCAAACTCAGATCAAAATACACAGCATTCTGCCGAAAGTAGTTTTGAAAATGTAATACAAGAGACCCGAAAACCGTTAAATCAGTTTCAACAACAACTCTTATTAACAAAGGGAGGTATACAATACATGAGTCATTGAATGTTTTTGATAAGACAAGACATATAATTGAATATGATACGCCAGAAACTTAATAGAAATATTAATATTAATATTAATATTATTTATTAATATTTAAAACCAAACATAACGGTAGGAATTCATTGCACTTTAGAAGATCTTTATCATATCCAATTACCATTAAAAAATAACTTTACCAATAAATTTCTTTATACTAAAATATTTCTACAAGACGTGGAAAATAATGAAGATAAGGCTATCATAATAGAAGAAACACATAGTCGTGCTCACAGAGGACTAGACGAAAATTATAAACAAATCAATAGATTATTTTATTGGCCAAATTTATATATCAAATTAAAGGAATATATAAAAATTGTACAATTTGCAACGAAAATAAATACAACCGGCATCCTATTAAAATCCCTATTGGGGAAGCTCCTATTCCAACTAAAGAAGGAGAGAATTTACACATCGACATTTATTACGCGCAAAGTCTTATTTTCTTAACCTGTATTGACGCATATTTAAAATTCCTGGTTGTAAAAGAAATTCAAAATAAACTAAGCATCGAGAATAAAGTAATGGAATTACTCCAACAGTTTCCCCACGCCAAAGTAATTATGACTGATAATGAACCGAGCTTCACCTCTGCTCAATTTAAATCTTTTGCACAAAGATGTGGTTTAACTCTACATTTCGCCGACCCCAGACACAGTACCTCGAACGGACAAGTAGAAAGGGCACATTCAACATTAACAGAATTAGCTCGCTGTATAAAGGAAGAATTTAATCTCACTGACTATTCTGAAATAATTATTAGAGCCGCAAAAGAATTCAATCAAAGCATTCATTCCACAACAAACCAAAACCTTTTGATATTCTATATAATAAAGTTGATCACGAAAATACTTCAAGAATTCTAAAGAACACACAAGAAAAAATGTTAGTAACACACAATGAAGGTCGTAAAGAAAAAGAATATCACGTAGGTCAAGTTGTTTATGAGAAGAAACACGGAGAAAGAAATAAGCTAAAAACTAGATACAAAAAACAGGTTGTTAAGGAAAACTTACCTAACAAAGTTATAATCAATAACAGAAACAGGACTATTCACAAAGACAACATTAAGTTTTAACAAATACCATATTTTTTTATTAAATTACAGAAAATGCATTTCGTATTACTTTTAATAACATTCGCAATGATAACCACTTCAGAAATAATTGATTACTCCAATCACGAATTCTTCCTGTTCAAGGACAAAAAGGATGTCCTTACCTATGAATCATATGCTGACTTATTCCACGTAACTAACTTAAGTTTTTATAAAGAAATAATCAATCTAGAATCAGGATATGTAAGAAAAGATAAAAATATACGGACACAATGGGAAATAACTTACGAAATACAGATAATAGAATTAATTTTGTCACAACTGATACCAACTAGATCAAAAAGGGGAATAAATGAGTTAGGTACTGTTTGGAAATGGTTAGCTGGAACTCCGGATCACGATGATTTCATTAAAATACAGAATAAAATAAATGATTTAATTGAAAACAATAACCAACAATTTATTATTAATTCAAATTGTTTAAAGAGATAAAATCACTTTCCGATCATTTTAAAAACATTTTTATCGATCAAGAATTGCCATTAAGAAACATCGTTTACGTTTATTAACATTTGACTTACAAAACATTATTGATACTATCACACTGGCCAAAATTGATTTATTCAACACAAAAATTTTAAATAATGAAGACATTAAAGAAATAGTAGATCACGAACAAAAGCCTGTACTTATTGCAGACCTAATGGACATCGCCATATTCAAAATTGTATTGCATAAAGAACTCTTAGTAATTTATATAAAATACCCCGTTATAACAAACAGATGCAAAATTTACTATGCCAGATCCATTTCACATAATGATGGAAAATTACTTATAAGTAATCAGGTCGCAAAATGCGAAATACCTTTTGAAGTGGAGTGGGCGGAAAATCCTGGGGTGGTGGTTGCTGCGGCTGCTGCTGATTTTTTCCCTGAAATGAAACACTCGGGATCGACTTCACGAGAGTTCCGCTCTTTATTCGCGCACTTGTAACTTAAGACTACCTTAACATTAACAGTAGAAATACCGCGGGACCGCGGAGTGGTGAATACATTGCGGGAAGGGAGGAGAGCGAGAGAAGAGAAGGAGAGCGCGAGCAGCGGTGCTTGCGAGCCGTGGAGGAGCTTCGAGTAAAAGCATTGGCCGCTTACACTGCCGCTCAACTGTTTGCGCCCTTCTGGCGTGAACATTCTCCCCCCCCTTGCGTAGGCAAAGGTATCCCTGGCCGGCTAGACATCAGGATCGGCCTCTTCATTCCGTGCACGCTCCAGAAACGGTCCATCCGAACACCGTGTTCTGCGCGACGGGCAAGCCATCCTCAATTTTAAGGAACCCTGGTTGGATCAAGTTGGCATATACATCTGATCCCAACACGAGGGAGATGGAGGCCGGCCGGTGGAAGCGCTCGTCCGCGAGACGAACACCGTCAAACTTGGCCCTGGCGGCGTCGCTCAGAGCTTGGATGGGTGTCCGGATCCTTAGGCTGGGTTCGACCTTCAGGACGACGTTGAGTCGGAAGGTGCTTGTTCGGGACCGGAGTGTCACCGAGCAGACCTCGTTGCCTCCCAGCCGGGCGATGGGCAGCCGGAACGCAGCCGCCAACGACCGGTCGATGCTGCTCACCGGCATGCATGGGTCGATCATGGCCCCGGTCTCGAAGGTCTTCGAGCCCGTGTCCAGCACGACGATGGCTGTAGGCAGAATGGGAACAGCCTTCTGCTGCCCCGTTGCCACCGCCGGAGACGCGACGGAGACCTTCGGACGCCGCTGATTGTTGGCGACTGGGGCTGGTGGTGGAATGCGGGAAATCCGGACCGGACGAGGTGCAGCGGGATGGCGCTCTCTGCGCGTCGGAGCTGGTAGCGCTGCTGGGGACGGAGCGGGACGGACCTCGTGCATGTGGAGTAGAGTGTGGTGGTCTCCTCCACACTTCTTGCATCCCTCTTGGCTTCGGCAGTCTCCTCCTGAGTGCTGATGGGCGAGGCAGTTCGAGCAGTACTTATTAATAAGTACTGCCCGAAGGCGCTTTTCAGCGCTCAGTTTGTGGAACCTCTTGCACTTCCGAAGAGGATGGATTCCAGAGCAGACTCGGCAGCGGTAGGATTTGATACCTCGAGTACGTCTGCTTTCCAACGACTGGGTGGCACGAGGTCGAGGAGCCATTATTGGAGGAAGTGAGTAAGTCTGCCAATAAAAGAAATGAAGAAGCTTAGTATGCGCCGACTACTATTTGGGCCCCGGAATGGGGGAAGTGCCCTAATCCCTAGGAACGGAGGACTCTTTGTCCTCCATCGGTAGCAGAATAACCTTGTGGACAGGGCGTTTTATGGTGCCGCGAGACGTACGGATCTCGACGACTCGAATGCGGTCGTCGGCTCCTGGAAAGGCAGAAACGATTCTGCCGAGCCGCCATTCGTGCGGTGGTAGATTGTCCTCCTTGACAACTACCATATCGTCGGCTTGGAGATTCCTGGTCGGAAATTGCCATTTGCTTCGTTTATGGAGTTCTTTAAGATACTCCTCTTTCCACCGTGCACTAAACTGCTGATGTTGTGCCTTGAGGTGTTGCCATCGATTTATTATCGACTTGGCTTCGCCCTTTATCTCGGGTTCCGCCGTGGAAAGCAACGGCCCTCCAATAAGGAAATGGCCTGGTGTGAGGGCCAACAAATCTGAGGGATCTTCGGACATAGGGGAGAGGGGTCTAGAGTTGAGGCAGGCCTCAATCTTAGCGAGAAGTGTCGCCAGCTCCTCAAATGTATATTTGCGGGCTGACGTCGATTTAAGGAACAGGGTTTTGAAGCTTTTCACCCCTGCTTCCCACAAACCCCCATATGTGGAGCCCCTGGTGGGATGAATCGCCATACGAGTCCCTGATGGCTATATGCATCAGTCACGGACTCTTTGATGGCTTGGAGAAAGTCCCTGGAAATCAAAGTTGCCGCCCCACAAAGGTCTTACCATTATCCGAATGGACCCGTTGAGGACAACCGCGCCTCGCTACGAAACGAGCAAAGGCCGCTAGAAATTTCTCGGTTGTTAGATCGGAAGTGGGTTCCAAATGGATAGCCTTCGTGGAAAAGCACACAAACACACAAACATATCCCTTCGTTATGAGACACGCTCTCCCTGTATAGTTTTTTATTTCGAACGGGCCGGCATAGTCGATACCCGTGTAGGTGAACGCCCTAGAGAAGGAGACTCTATCTGTCGGGAAATCGCCCATCAGCTGTGTTTGGAGTCTCTTCTTGTAAATCGTGCAAATCTTACAAGGATTGACCACAGCCTTCACCAGATTCTTGATTTTAGGAATCCAATACTTCGATCGGATCAGGCGTACGATCAATTGACTACCGCCATGAAGAGTAATCTGGTGAGTAAATTGGACGACAAGGCGCGACAGTCTACAGTTATAGGGGAGAATAATCGGATGACGTTCATCATATTGCAGGGTTTTGGAGGCAGTGAGACGGCCGCACGCCCTTAACAGGCCGTGTTGGTCAATGAACGGGAACAAATTCACCAACGGACTTGACACTGGAAGAGGCCTTTTCTCGGTCAGATGCTGAAGCTCTTGGCCATATGCTCTGCGCTGCGCAATGGAGGTCAGAGTTCGTTCTGCCCTCGGATCTCTTCACTTGTAGGGCGTGAGTTGGGCAAGAACGAACCTTTGCGGCAGCGTTTAAGGAAGCGTTGAACATAGACCAGAACTCGCAGGGCCTTGTCCAACTTGGAGAAACGCTCGAGAAAGTCGATGGACGGGGCCTTGACAAAATGCACTTTGACCGCGCGCTGCTCTAGCTCGGTCACTGGAAGAGTGTCACTTTGTGCTGGCCATAGCTCTCGTGGCCCTTGCAGCCACTCTGGTCCGTGCCACCAGAGATGGTTATCTGCCAATTCATGTAAGGATACGCCTCGACTGGCTAGATCGGCGGAGTTTTGTTCTGAGCGAACGTGTGCCCAACAGTCGACTGGCGTCGCCTGCGTGATCTTGGCAACTCTGTTGGCCACAAATGTGGTCCAGTTGCACGCAGGCTTTCGTAGCCAGGCTAAGACGATTGTGGAATCTGTCCAGCAGCGGATATTTGAACTGGCGGAGGGCATGTGCGGGAGGATTGCTGTCACCATTTCGGTTAACAGCACGGCACCACAGAGCTCTAGCCGAGGAAGGGAGACGGTTTTTACCGGGGCCACTCGTGTTTTGGCTGTAAGCAGGCGAGTCAGGATCTTTTGCCCCATCTCGACGCGGATGTATATCGCCGCTCCATAGGCTCTCTGAGACGCGTCACAGAAACCGTGGTGCTCTATGATTACCTCAGGCTGGTACCAGATCCATCTCGGAACGCGGATCTGGTTGAGGTCGGAATACTCGGCTAAAAACGATTGCCACCGCTGACACATTTCAGTGGGAAGCTTATCGTCCCAGCCTAAGTTTTGCAACCAAATCTCCTGCATGAACATTTTCGAACGGATTATGAACGGCGCGAGCCACCCGGCAGGATCGAACAACCTAGCGATTTGGGACAAAACTTCTCGCTTTGTATAGGAGGGTTCCACAACTATGTCTGGAGGAACGAAATAGAATTCGTCGGACTTTGCCCTCCACCGAATACCGAGCGTCTGGCCGTGCTTTCGGCATCGATGTCGAGGAACTCGCTATGAAGGAGGTGTTCGGCCGGGACGTCTTTAAGGACGCCTTTGTTGTTCGAGGTCCACTTTCTCAGCGGAAACCCGGAGGCACTTAGGGCTGCTTGCAACTCTCGAATTGAACTTTGGGCTTCGATTACGGAATTCGCCCCTGCCAGAACGTCGTCGACGTACATGTGCTGCTGGATGATGCGGCTGGCATTTGGAAATGGCACTTGGATATCCTCTGCCAGCTGTTGCAAGACTCGAATGGCGAGGAAGGGGGCGCAGTTGACCCCGAAGGTAACTGTTTTTAATTCGAAGTCTCGGATATCTCCTTCCTTGTTTCGGAACAGAATTCTCTGAAACGGGGTATGTTTCGGATCGACCCAGATCTGACGATACATTTTCGTGATGTCTGCACTGAAGACGTATTGAAAATAACGCCATTTCAGGACCTGGATCGTTAGATCGGATTGTAGGACTGGACCAGCATGAAGAATATCATTTAAGCTGGTCCCATTTGCCGACGGACTTGAAGCGTTGAATACAACGCGAAGCTTTGTAGTGGTGCTTTCGGGCTTAACTACCGCGTGATGAGGAAGATGATACGATGGAGAATTGTGAGTCGGCGGAACTTCTTTCATATGACCCAGATCCAGGTACTCCTGGATCACGCTGTCATATTGCTCTTTTAATGGAAAGTCTCTTTTTAAACGATTTTCGTTTCTAAGAAACTGAGCTAGCGCAATGGACCTTGAATATCCTAAATCGGATCCGATATTCTCGGGATCCCGGAACGGGAGCGTCACCACGTATCTCCCGCTTGCGTCTTTTGTCGTTGTTTGGAGGAAGTTCCTTTCACAATAGGAGTCCGACTCTTTTACCATCTTTACTGGTAGATCCTCCACCTCCCAGAACTTGCTGAGAAGCGTGTCGAGCGTATCAGGGTCGCCTATTTCATGCACCTGGGTCGTGAAGGATGCGACCCGTTTCGGCTTGCCCTTGGAAATCGGCCCCGTTAGCACCCACCCGAAAATAGTTTCTTGGCCCAGGAGCGAGCCGCAAATATTTTGTCGGGTGCCATCCATCATTATGGATGGTAGAATGTCAGCCCCGATCAATACATCAATTTGAGAGCTCTCAAAAAAGGTAGGATCTGCCCAGCGGAGTGCGGGCAGGTCCTTCAAGGAATTCCGAGGGATCGGATAGGAGGGCAGTTTGCCTGAGAGCTCCGGAAGGACGTAAGCTTCAGTGTCTAACTGTAGACCTGGCTTAGTAGGAGAGCGAATCCCGAAGTGACACAGCTTCGAGGACTTCGCGGAGACTGAATGATTTAACCCGGAGACTTGGGTCTGGGTGTTGCGGAATGGCAACTTGATGAGGTTGAACAGGCGTTCTGAAATGAACGTCGCCTCGGATCCCGAGTCGATTAAGGCTCGGGCTCGGTAGCTCATCCCCAAATGGCACACGTCAATCATCGCTGTGCTCAGTAGGACGGCTGAAGTGCCGGACGCGAACAAAGTTTGCACCGCTGAGGTGCCTGCCGATGCATTTCTGCTAGAGGGTCTCGGAAGTTGCTGTGTAGGGGGCGAGGTTGAGGAACTCGCGTTTTCGGAATTTGGGGGGCTGCGATGCAGCAGCGTATGGTGCCTGCCCTTACATGTAAAGCAGCTGTGCGTGCTTGTGCAATCACGTAGCTGATGACCTCTGGCAAAACAATTCAGACATAGCTGCTTCTTTTTGATATACCCGGAGCGCGAGTCAACAGACATTTGAAGAAACCGCGGGCACAATCTTACCGGATGGTTCTCCTTCGAACATAAGTCACACCCTTTCTGTTTGGTGCTGACCTTTGTCTCGAAGGATTGAAGCCTTTTTGGAACTGCCTGAGTCGGTTTCATATCTTCGATGGCTTCCAATGTCCGATACCTTTCGCTCAGGAAGGCATTCATTTCTTCCCAAGCTGGGATCTCGGATTTAGCAGTTAGCGACTGTTCCCATAAGGACAGGGTCTGCTTGGGCAGTTTGCTCGCGCAAAGGAAAACCAAGATACAATCCCAGTTCTCTGTGGATACCTGGGAATGCTCTAGTGCTATTAAACACCCCTGAATCGTGGATTGTAGCTCTTTTAGAGCATGACCAGATTCTTGTGAAATTGAGCTCAAGTTAAAAAGAAGCTTGAGCTGGCTGTTGACTAAAAGTCGCTTATTTTGGAACCGATCTCGAAGCGCCTCCCAAGCCGAAGCAAAACCATCATTCGTGAGAGGAGATTTCGCCACGATGGCTTTTGCTTCGCCACTTGTTTTGGTAAGGAGGTGGAATAGCTTCTCGACCGGAGTCAACCTGGGGTTGTTTACGTAAATTGCCGTGAATAGGTCCCGGAAAGTGGGCCATCGGAGGTAGTCGCCATCGAAGACTTCCGTGTCGCATGGAGGTAAGCGGCAGCCGGACGAAATTAACGGCTGAGAGGGTGCTTGCGCGACTTGAGGCGTTGCTCTGTCGATTGTTTCGCCAATTTGTGCTGCACATGACTCGTATACTGAGTAGCAGTAGTCATATTTGGCCTGGAGAATAGGCACTGTGTCGAGGGATCCTTGTTGGGCCATTAGGTCAGAGCATGTTTCGTACTCTCTTTCCACTTTGTCCCATAAGGCTCGCACCTGTTGCAGACGGACTTGTAACGTGTGTAGGGACGGAGAGGCTTGATCAGGAGTGTTGATCTTCGCTTCGAAAAGGCTTACGCGATCGCTGACGGCGATGAATTTATGCAACGCTGCGTTTGCGGGCGTTGGCTGCTCAGAGGATGCCATTTTTCTTGTGTTAGAGCGTGTGACGCGGAGGAAATCAGTCCCGACAGCGGAGGGACTCTCGGATTTTCTCGATAGAGAAGACTCACTAGACGCTCGCGTCACTGGTCGGGAAATGACCAACCTAGGAGTTGTCTTCGAACTGGTCGATGGCAAACCCTTTGCTTTCGGAGTGGGAGTCGCGGGTTTGACCCTAGGACTAACGGACTTGGGTGCTGGCTTACCGCGAGTGGATAGCGGAGATTGCGGGTTGAACTTTTGTTCTTTTCCAGGTGCGGTGGTCTTTTTCTTGTCTCCCTCTAGGGGCATGCTCAGCTATGCCCTAAGAGAAGGAAGTCACGAAGGCCTGCACGCCGCAAACAAAAAAAGTGTGGAATTGAGAAAAAAAGAACAAGAACCAGACACAGAGGGCACCAAATCTGGATGGACAAAGGATCCCGTCGGAATTCGGGAGAAAGTTGCAATTGGGATCTGGAGATTGGAGCACGAAAGAAACAAAAATCGCAGTCTTTGTGAAATAAGGCCCAATAGATCTTCAATCAACTTGAAAAAAGCTTAAATGAAGCACAATATAGCTTAAATTCAGTGTGAAAAAAAAATAGCTAGGAGGATTCACAAAAGAAAACCAACAGCTAGAGTGAAGTCCACAAGAAGATATAGCTATATTGGTGGTCCAGAAAAACAATAGCTCAAATTTATATAAAAAAAAAAAAAAACTATGAATTGCAATTTCTGAAAAAATTGCTAAAAAATTGCTACCAGCTGGAGTCTGGAAAATAGCCAAGGATTTATAAAAAATCGCTATCGACTGGAAATCCCAAAAAATCGCTAATATATAGAAAATGGCTAGAAAATAGCTAGAAAATAGCTAGAAATTGGCTAGCTAATAGCTAGCTATAGCTAGAAAATTCAAGTTTAAATTTATAAAAATAGCTACCGGCTGGAGTCTGGAAAATTGCCAAGGATTTATAAAAAATCGCTATCGACTGGAAAACCCGAAACAAATAGCTAATATATGGAAAATAGCTAGAAAATTCAAGTTTAAATTTAAAAAAAAAAAAAAAAAAAAAAAAAAAAAAAAAAAAAAAAAAAAAAAAAATTTATAAAATAGCTACCGGATTTAGGACCACAATTTTATTATTTTAATTTAGTAACCAGAAATGGGAGCCAGAAATAGCTTGTAAAAAAAAAAAAAATTATTATTTGGGTTAAATAATTATTAAATAATAATTATTAAATAATAATCAATAATAATAATAATTAAAACAATCGTTTATTTCCCTTTTTTTTTTTTTTTATTAAATTATTTATTTTTAAATTTTATCGTCGGACTTATTTATTTTATTTTATGTCTCGACAATAGGGTATTCTCTCGTCGCTATGCGCTGGTTTTTGTCAGGGCAATAACGAACAAAGAGGAGACGAAAGACCTTGCACTTGGAAAGTCTGCGTAAGTCGCGACTGTGTGTATGTCAATATCGTTGGAAGCTAGGTCTGACAATGGATATGTCGTAATGTATGTATATGGCTATGTATATTTGTGTGTATGTGAACTTTATTTGGGATATTTTGTATGTGAATATATTTGGTGAATATATGTATGTATATATTTAATTTACAATAATTATATATTTAATATATATGTGTATATTTAATTTAATTTAATTGTATTTGTGGATTGTATTTTATTGAGGCACACACAAAAAAAACAGCAGTTTAGCAGCGGACGATAACAGTGAATTTTGGACAGTGTATATATGTGTGTACATGCGCTTGGATATCAGCGGAGCACCGTAATTAGGAGGCCGGTATTGGCAAAGTGCTTGTTTATGCACTTAAAAAAAAGTAATCACGGTGGCTGGGCGCATGTACTTATATATTTTCACTTTTCACTTGATACGGATGGACGGAAAGAATAAACGCCGTTGGAAAAACGAAAATGGCGACCACGGACGGAATAGGATTTAAAGCCGTACTTATCTTGAATTTTCCGCAAGGAGCGCTGGCAGGATCAGAGCTCATCCGGCTCGAAGGACCATGAAGTGGAGTGGGCGGAAAATCCTGGGGTGGTGGTTGCTGCGGCTGCTGCTGATTTTTTCCCTGAAATGAAACACTCGGGATCGACTTCACGAGAGTTCCGCTCTTTATTCGCGCACTTGTAACTTAAGACTACCTTAACATTAACAGTAGAAATACCGCGGGACCGCGGAGTGGTGAATACATTGCGGGAAGGGAGGAGAGCGAGAGAAGAGAAGGAGAGCGCGAGCAGCGGTGCTTGCGAGCCGTGGAGGAGCTTCGAGTAAAAGCATTGGCCGCTTACACTGCCGCTCAACTGTTTGCGCCCTTCTGGCGTGAACACCTTTTATGAAATATCTAATTTTAAGAACGAACTTTTCAACAACTATTGTATTATAAGTAAAGATAAGACTTGTTTTACCCGCTTACTAAATGGAGAAAAATCAATTTGCACAAAAATTCTAGAAAAAAATAAGAATATAGATATCATTCAAGAAGGTGCCATTCTAATAAATGGAAATAATATTGTGAATGATTCTCATTTAAACGGGTCATATTTAATAACATTTAACAGCACAACTACAATAAATAATATTTCATACACCAATTCAGAAAACAAAATACTTGAGTACATAACTACCAACCACTTTAAAAACTTAGAAATATCAGAATATATAAAATCCAACAATTCAGAACTTCTCTTGACAACATTAATATTTTAAACCCATTTATTGAAATTTACAATTGGAAAATTTCAATTTCATTTATATTATTAATTTTAATCATTTTGTATTTCATTACTATATTAATAATAAAATTCAGATATTATATATTTGTAACCAAACAAAAACGGCCAGAACCAGAAAAACCAAATAACGATGTAGAATTTTTAACAGAATTAAATGAGCGTTTGAACGAAATTAATAATGAAGCGGGACGCGTCATTTTAGAAGGGGGAGAGTTATCCAACCCATGAACATAGCTCCCTTCCACAGTTTATAAACAAATTTCAATTCTCAAATCTCGTCGGCATTTCCTTTGTCTTTGTTTTTGTCATTGCCCTTGCCAGCACTCAGCTACCCGCTAACATAAGCAACCCAAACTTAACGTAAACACAGCTTCCGCTTGGAGACCAAATCACGGCCGACTTATTGCGTATCAATCAAAAACTGCATCGATCAGCATAATTGAATTTCACAATGCAGTGGAAAATTTCCAGCATAAAGCTTTTATCGAAAGTTCGGTAATTTTCCGAAAGAAAAGCTTCTGGCCGAGGTTGATTGGATCAGGACTTAGAATTTGAAGATCAGTCTGAAAGAGTCGGGAGTCTGAATCGGGACGAGATCGTCAACAGCTCGAAGCTAAATATAAGCTACCAATAAAGTGTCTCGTAATAGTATAAGTGAAAAAGTTTATCACCAAATAAATGTTAAATAATAAAAAATAAAATTTATTTTTTTAAATTAACAATTTTAATTTACATGCTGAATTCGCATATTTAGGATTAGGGTGTACCTAAGGATCTACTAGGGTGGTCCTAAGGAATTAGGGTGGTCCTAAGTTTACTTATTAGTTGACTTATTATTATGATTCATATGATAATTATTATTAATATTATTATCATTATTATTATTATTATTATTATTATGTTCTTATATACTACATCTCCCTCCTTTTGAAAAATAACGTAATAACATGAAGTTATTTTCAAGTATATAATAATAATAATTTTTTTTTTGTAATATGTATATTAATATTTGAAATGAATGATTAAAGAGATATTAAAAAAAAATATATATATTTTCATTTTATTTTGCAAAGTAAAAGTTTTTTATTATAATGTTTTTATTAGTTTTTTATTTGTGGTTGGCCAACCAAACAAAATGTATTATGAATTAAAAATTTTTAACCTATCTTTATGGACTATCTGTTTTTTATTTTTATTTCCTATAATTGTAATGTTGTCATTATCTCCTATTTCTGAAACTAAATAGGGTCCTAAATAATTATTGTCAAGTTTATGACCCGTTTCGTTTTTAAGTAATATCTTATCTCCTATCTTTAATTCAAAAGTTACTAATATTTCTATCATATTTTATCTTTCTATCGGCTTCTGCCTTGTCTAACATATTTTTAGCTCTTCTATATGCTATTTCTAATCGTAGCTTAACTTCTTTTGAATAGTCATCCATGTTGTAAAATGGGATCTATTCTGTCTATCCTGTTAAAATCTATGAACTGTCTGGGTAATCTTCCAAATACTAATTCATATGGACAATATTCATGAACTACCGATGGTGTTGTATTGAAACAATAAGTAAAATATTGTATCCATATATCCCAATCGGTTTTGTCAACAGATATATATGAGCGAACATACTCGTTGAAAGTTCTGTGACTTCGTTCTATTGTTCCTAATGTCTGGTGATGGTGTGCTGTTGAAGTAATGTTTTTTATCTTCATATATTTGCACAGGTCGTCTATAATTTGGTTTTTATATTCCGTTCCCATGTCCGTTATGATTGTTTTCATTGGACCGTACTTTAGAATAAAATTTTGGAATATAGCCTTAGCAACTGATCTTGCACTTTTATTTGGAATAGGTACCGTTACCAAATATTTTGTTAAATCGCAAATGATAGTAACAGCATACTCATTTCCGTTTTCTGATCTTGGCAGTGGACCAATGGTATCTATCAAAACTATATCAAATGCTGTTGCTGGCGTTTCTGTTATCGTCAAAGGTGTTTTAGTATGTTTTGTTGTCTTGGCTTGTTGACATTTTAAACATGTTTTAACATATTTACTTATTGCCTTTGTCATTGGTGTCCAATAATAACAGTTTTTTATTTTCCTCAGGGTTCTAGAAATTCCTGAATGGCCTCCTTCTGATGGATCATCATGATATTTAGACAGTATTGCTTTTATTTGAACCTTATCATTTTTATCTATCTTAGTCACCTTGTTTAATAGCGCTATTTTTAAGTTTTTTAGTATTTTATTGCCCTTTTCATTAAAATTCTTTATAGTGACAAATTCGAAGATTTGTTCACTTGGTGACAATTGTGTTTGAATGATGCTATTTATTCTTGCGTCTTCATTAAGCCTTTGAAAAAATTGATCTAAATCGATTATTTCATTAGAATAAAAATTAGTCATATCAAAACGTGTTATAATTTGTTTTCCTCTTTTCAACAAGCACTTATGCTTGTCCATTTTGAGTATAACATATTTTTTGGCATCAATGTTATTGATTACCTGATAGATATTGGGCATTTTTATATTTTCTTTCTTATTTGGTTCATGCAATTTTTCACCTGCGCAGGTATTTTTCTGTCTTGTTCTAGATCTTGTTGTGACCTTTAGTATCTGTCTATTCATCGCTTTAAGTTCTCCGATGGTTATTCGGGACAATGCGTCTGCAACATGATTATCTTTCCCCTTGAGATACCATATTCTACTGTGAATTCAAACTCTTCCAAGTCTAGTCTCATTCTGGTTAATTTTGAACTGGGCTTTCTCATCGAAAAAAGATATGATAGTGGCCTATGGTCACTTTGTACTAAGAAATGTCTACCATATACGTATGGCCTGAAGTGATTTATTGCCCAGTGAATAGCTGCTAGCTCCTGCTCTGTAGTGGACTTATTACTTTCGCCTTTTGTAAAACTTCTTAAAGCGTATGCCACTGGTAGCTGTTGACCGCTATGGTCTTGAGATAGTACCGCTCCACATGCTTGTTTACTAGCATCTGTGGTTATGCAAAATTGTTTGCTGAAATCTGGGTACTGAAGGAGTGTTGGTTTCATTAATTCCCTTTTAAGATATTCGAATGCCTCATGGCATTCGCTTGTCCATTCAAATGGAACATTCTTTTTACAAAGCCTCGTTAAGTGGCGTGATTTCTCAAAAAAGTTCTTAATAAATCTTCTGTAATAATTGCAAAATGCCACGAATCGTCTAGCTTCGTCTGCGTTTACTGGTTTGGGGTAATTTTTTATTACCTCATATTTAGAGTCATCTGGCAATATACCTTTGTCAGTACACTTGTGACCTAAATAAGTAACCTCTTTCATAAAGAAAGTGCATTTTTCTGGATGTAGTTTTAAATTATGTTGCCTACATAATTTGAAAACGTCGGTTAGATTTTTAAGCATGTGCTTTTCAGAACAGCCTATGACTACTAAATCATCCATATACAGAAATGCTTGCGAAGGCGTTAAGCCTGAACATGCAAGGGTCATCATTCTTTGGAAAGAATTTGGGGCTATTTTTAAACCAAATGGTAATCGCGTGTAGCGGTATGCTCCTGTTGAAGTTGATAAGGATGTTATATTTCTTGACCTTTCGTCTAATTCTATTTGATGAAATCCTGACATCAGGTCTAGGCACGAGAAATATTTTGCTCGACCTAATTGATCAAGAATATCTTCTATTCTTGGAAGTGGGAATTTATCTGCTAGCAGTTTCTTGTTGATTTGGCGATAATCGACTACTAATCGCCATCTCTTTTCCGCCGAGTTAGGCAGTGATTTCTTGGGTACCAAGAGAAGAGGCCTATTATATTCTGAAATAGATGGTTCGACAATGCCATCTTTTATTAATTTGTCAACTTGCCTTTGAATTTCTGGTTTTTGACTTTCTGGCATTCTATAGTTTTTGATATAGACTGGAGTTTTGTCATTTAATCTCAATTTTTGCTTGTAAAAATTATTAGCTGATATGGTTTCTGTTTCAAGACCAAAAATATCGCTATATTCGGTGCATAATTTTGTTAAATCGCTTTTAAATAACGATGGAAATTTAAGAAGTTTTAATACTTCTGAAGTTCTTTGCACACTATTTTCTATATTTGCGTTGTATACATCATAATCATCCAATAATTCGCTTTTTATATTTGCGCTACTAACTATAGCGTCTTTTTCAGTTGTATTAATAATTCGAATCAAGACGTTCTGAGTGTTTACGAGTGCACTTGCGATTATTATGCCAGGTTGTAATTCCTGGTTGGGGATGAGGACATGTGTGTCAGTAGATGTTAGCTGAATCTTTCGAATCACTTCTGATCTAGCTGGCAAAATTATTTCGTTATCTAGTGAATGTATAATAGGAATGTTTATGTTCCTGAAATTTTTGGGCCTCAAAGTGAACCAATCTTCTTGGTCGTGGAATTCCAAAATACAATTGTATTTCTTAATGAAATCCAAGCCAATTATACCATCCCCTGGTATAGGAAAATTGTCAGGTACGATATGGAATTCATATGGTATTGCTGCATTAGCAATACACATTTCTAAATGTAGTGTACCTAGAGACTGAATTGTCCCTTGCCCTATTCCTGATATATTTGTTGTATTTTTTGGATTTGAATCGTTAAGATTATTGTTTCTGCATTTAAGCAGGGAAATTTCTGCACCTGTATCTATTAAAAGAGTTACCCATGAACTGGTACTCATATTCTTCAATCGTATAAAAATGCTTAAATTGAGATTAATTTTGTATAATTTTACTGTAGATTGTCGCTCAAGGGGCATGTTCGTTTTCCGATTGTATGTTTCGGACATTGTGGGTATGACTTGTTTTATAGTTATGGTTTTGGTTACCTCTTGAGTAACCTCCACCTCTATTATAATTTTGGTTACCACCTCGTCCTCTGTTTCCACTATGGTAACCACCTCGGCCTCTATAATTGTTATTGTAGGAGTTATAATTTCCTCGGTTATTACCTCTGTTTTGGTAATTTCCTCGGTAATTATTACCTCGATAGTGTCCTCTATTATTATAGAATAATACACTATTTGAATTGCCGGTCATTTCTGTACTGCAGTGTATGTATTTTTCAATCACGCTATTCATCGTGTTGAAATTTCCAGCTTCCAATATGGTTTCGAGCTTATCGTGCCCACAATTCTTGGTCATTGCAGAAATGGCTTCCTTTGTAGCGAATTTGTCTGCATTGTTTGAATCTAAACCATCATCTATATAGGCTGCTTCGAGCAACCCACGTAGGTTTTCCATCTCTGTGGTATATTGCGCTGCAGTTTTGCCGCGCTGTTGTGTACTAAGCATTTTTGCTTTGATGACATCGGGCGATTCGCCTTTAACTGATGCTTTTAATAGATTTATTATACCGATAATGGTCTTTTCATTTTCAACTTTGTGTGATAATGGACCAAGTATCTTTGTCTTGATTACCTCTATCGATAGCATCTCCTGATTTCCTTTTGTCAGATCTGTTAGCCGGAGGGCCGTGAGGAATCTATTTAAGTTTAGCTTTTTGCCGTCTAACTCAGGTATTGTGGACGAAATTTGTCGCACATATTCCCTTGATGTTGCGGCAGAGTCTGTCATTTTGTCTGTTTCCTGTATTCTTGAAGTATTTGAATCTGAAAGATCTTCTTCAATTAATTCGGGTAATGTTATAACCGCTGGAATTGCAAGATCGTGGAGATCCTCTTCTTTTATTTCTATTTCTGATTCTCCTACACTTTCGATATCCTCACCGATCTCAGCCACTATAGGTGTGCTTAAAATAGTTGGGATTGTAATATTTAAGTTATGTCTGTACTTGACGTTTAACAAGTTCTCACGGAACCTGTTTAGAAATTTTACTGCTTGGGATAAATGATTTTTTGTTAATCTTTTCCTTTCTCTGTAAATTAATTGGCGTGCTTCATTAAAGCATCTTACCAATATCTGCGCATGCTTGTTGAGAGTGTCTTGTTGCACTTCTCGATTTGGTGTCATGCATTTATAAGACTTGTCAAAAGTTGTTTTAATTTCTTTAAGCTCGTTTTTTATTTCTTGCCAGTCCATTTAAGGAATAATATAGATTTATTTGTGCAATCGAACTTTATAAATTGTGGCTTCTCCTAAAAAGGTTTCTTCAATAATCTTTTTTTTTTTTTCATTCTAGTTTTCTGATATTAAAAATAAAAATGTTAGATCATCTTAATTCAAAATACATTTTGGGTGTGTTTTTTTTTTTTTTTTTTTAAATTTTGTCCAAACTATTCTCTGTTTTGCCTATTTAACGCTTCTTTATTATTTTGTTATGCTTAACATATAGCGTTAATATAAACTGAGCGACTGTTACGATCGTCATGATCAAAAGGAGTAACCACAGTGACTGAATGTCTTCTGTATTTTTAAGTTATTGACCACATTGGCCGTATTATTTTTTGTCTGACTATCGTCAGATCCAAACCAACCCATTTTTGTATATTTTTTTATTTTTTTATTTTTGGGTTTTGGTTTATTTTACTTTAAAAATATGTTGTTTTGATTTTTTTTTTTTTTCAATATAGTTACATTTTCCTACCTAATTGGTGTATGGCTTTACGGGCCATTCTTCTCATCGGGCAGAAAAAGTTCCGCTCAATGTTGCAATATTTTGTGTAATGTTAATATGCAGCGCAGTGCATCGAGGGTGGTGTGCCACGCAGGGCAACAAAAAAAATATTTTATTTTTCAGCTCCTACTTGCTTCGCTC